>NC_053440.1:18587453-18896936 GCF_007990345.1 Gossypium hirsutum | reverse complement strand
CAAGGAATTCGGAACTCATTTCGATGATTCTAAACGAAGCCCATTATAGCCGAATGTCAATTCACCCGGGGAGTACGAAAATGTACAACGATTTGAAACGTCGATTTTGGTGGCATGGTATGAAACGAGACATCTCTGACTTTGTTTCGAGATGTTTAATATGTCAACAAGTGAAAGCGGAACATCAAGTGCCTTCAGGATTACTTCAGCCGATCATGATACCCGAGTGGAAATGGGATCGAGTCACAATGGACTTTGTGTCCGGACTGCCATTGTCAGCAAGTAAGAAGGATGCGATTTGGGTTGTTGTTGATAGACTGACTAAGTCGGCTCACTTTATCCCCGTGCGTACGGATTTTTCATTGGATAAACTAGCCGAATTGTATGTTTCTCAGATTGTGAGATTACACGGGGTACCTATTTCTATCGTGTCGGATAGAGATCCGAGATTCACCTCACGATTTTGGAGGAAATTGCAAGAAGCTTTGGGTACCAAGCTGCATTTTAGCACTGCTTTTCACCCCCGAACCGATGGTCAATCCGAGCGGATAATTCAGATACTTGAGGATATGTTGAGATGTTGCATCCTCGAGTTCAGTAGTTCATGGGAACGGTATTTACCTTTGATTGAATTCGCTTACAACAATAGTTTTCAATCAAGTATTAAGATGGCACCTTACGAGGCTTTGTACGGTCGTAAATGCCGTACACCATTGTTTTGGACCGAGCTCGGTGAAAGTAAAATTTTCGGAGTTGATTTGATTAAAGATGCCGAACAGAAAGTAAAGGTAATCCGTGAAAGTCTGAAGGTAGCCACAGATCGTCAGAAATCGTATGCGGATTTGAAACGAAAGGACATTGAATATCAGGTGGGAGATAAAGTGTTCCTTAAAGTTTCGCCTTGGAAAAAGGTACTCAGGTTTGGCCGTAAGGGCAAGTTGAGCCCGAGATTCATTGGGCCGTACGAAATCTCCGAACGAGTTGGTCCGGTTGCGTATAGATTGATTTTGCCCCCTGAGCTTGAAAAGATTCACGACGTCTTTCATGTTTCGATGCTTCGACGCTATCGATCTGATCCATCGCACATAATTAGCCCATCAGAGGTTGAAATTCAAGCCGATATGAGTTATGAAGAAGAACCGATGCGTATCCTAGCTCGTGAAGTGAAGGAGTTGCGAAACAGAAGGGTTCCGTTAGTGAAGGTGTTATGGCTCAAACACGGGATCGAGGAAGCTACTTGGGAAACCGAGAGCTCGATGAAAGAACGATACCCAAACCTATTTACCGGTAAGCTTTTCGGGGACGAAAATTTCTTAAGTGGGGGAGAGTTGTGACAGCCCAAAATTGACCCTAGTCGGGAAGTGGTTTCAGGACCGCTAAACCGAGTCACCGAAATGTTTGAATGTGATATTTATTGTCTAGAATATGTAATTATGAATGTGTGAAAATTTCAAGCTTCGATTTAGTCGATTGCATGTGAATTTAGTCAATAGGACTTATGTGAGAAAAATTTTTAAATGTGATAGGTCAATGCGTAAGGACCTATTAGTGCATGTGGAAAAGGGGGGACTTGCATGTCAAATTTCCCCCCCTAATGAGTAGTGGCCGGCCATGACAAGCGTGGTAGACCAAGTGTGATGGGCAAGACATGTCATAGACATGTTGTGTTAGTGCATCATGAGTGGAAACATGTCACAAACATGTTATGTTAGTGAGGTATGTTAGGAGAAATAAAATAAGGAGCATGGGCATAAAATAATGAAAAGGAGTATGATGAATACAAAAAAAAAATGTGTGTAGTTGTTTTCCCCCCATTTAGCTGAAACTAGAAAGAAAAACAAAAAAAAAGTGCTCATCCTTTGGTTCATCTTTGGCCAAAAATTTTAAGGGGGGAGGAAGAAGAAAGGTTGAAGAGGTTCGGCCATGCATGTGACTAGGCTAAGGTATGTTTGGTGATGTTCCATGAGATGCATGCATATTTTAGTTGTTAGCTTGAGTTTTACCTAGCCCATGGTCTAAATCTTGCTATATGATGGAAATAACACTCGGCCATGGATGCATCATTCTTGGTTGATGTTTGATGTTGTGGTGATGAGGCATGAAGATGAGTTAAGTTTCGGCTAAGGTGGATTTGTGTTGATGTCATTTGCATGCTAAGTGTAAAGCTTTGTAATGATGCATGTGATGGTGGATTGATGATTCTTGAATCTTCTTTTTAGCATTTTTGAGTGAGCACATATGTGCATTGGTTGCTAAATGGAGAAGAATCGGCTAGCAAGTTGTGTGCTAAGGCCGAATATAATTTTTGTATATTAATGAGTAATGCATGTGTTAAATTGATGGAAAGGGAGAGGATGCTTTACTAGTGTATATATGTGTGTATTAGCCAAGTTTTGAACTTGAAACAAAAAGGGTGTTTAGTCAATACAAGTGACCATACTTGTAGAATGTATTAAGTGTTGAAATCGGCCCCAAAATAGACATGCATATTCGGCCAAGGGGGAAAATTAGCTAAAATGTTGAGTTTGATTCATTATTCCGTACATATGTGACTTTAATGTCTAATGCATAAATATGGGCTAAGTGCCTTGTGTTCCTCTTTTCGATGCTCAAATGATTAAATCAATTTATTTGTTTAATTAAGCTCAAGAGCAAAGGGGAACTAAATCCGATAAAGGAAAGGAAAAAGTGGTCGAATAGCAATCGGAATCGTTCGACAACATCCGAGGTAAGTTCTTGAGTAAGAGAGCTTAAATTAAGATTTGATTAGATCATGTTTTAAGCAAATCAAAATCATGCTCTTTGTGTGTGGCTATTGAGCCGAAATTACAAGAATGATAAGTGTCTTGTGTTTGAGTTTTGCTAACAAAAATGAAATACGAATGTGCCATGATTTATTGTTAAATGTGCATGGTTATTCGAATGATGTCCGGGCTAAGTCCCGAAGGCTTTGTGCTAAGTGACCATATCCGGACTAAGATCCGAAGGCATTTGTGCGAGATACTAATTCCGGGCTAAGCCCGAAGGCATTGGTGCGAGTTACTAAATCCGGGTTAAGTCCCGAAGGCATTTGTGCGAGTTACTAAATCCGGGTTAAGTCCCGAAGGCATTTGTGCGAGTTACTATAACCGGGCTATGTCCCGAAGGCATTTGAACGAGGAGCTATATCCGGTTAAATTCCGAAGGTACGTGATTTGGGAATGAATGATCTTGCTGTAAAAATTTCAGTTAATGCTCTAGAAACATCCCAACATTGAGGTATGTTTCGTATGTGCTTGAATTTAGTTGAGCCCTTACAAATAAGTATTCGTTCAGTTGATAAACGAGCTACCGGCCTTTGGCTAAGTTGATCTTTTGTGTATGTACATAAGGGTTGGTAATGTGAAGCAAGTATGATATCGAAAATTTGTGCATATGAAATTATTCGTTTAGCTATATGAATGCTATACTTTTGTTGTGCTGGAATTCCTTGCTCAAAACTTACTAAGCATAAATTGCTTACTCCGTTTCATTGCTCCTCTGTTTTATAGATTTGGTTCTCCAGCTATCGGACTCGGGATCTTGAAGTCAAAGTCGCCCACACTATCAAAGCCCCCCTTTTGGTACAATTTTGGTTGAACTTCGAAATGGCATGTATAGGACTACCCGTTTGTTGTGGGTCGTGGACCCTTTGGACTTGTATAATTTTGGATAGCCATGCGAAAATGGCTTATATGTGTTTGAGTATAATGTTATAATCATTTGGTGTGGATATGCTTGACAAGGATTGGCCATGGGAATGGTTAATCACTTTCATAAATTGTGCTATTTATGCAAAAAGAGCTAGTTGAATCATGGAAACCATGAAATAGGTAAAGTCTACCTTAAAGGCAGATGCTGACAGCAGCAGTGAGGTAGATTTGGAAAATCACTAAAAATATCAGGAATGGAATTAAATAGTGAATAAATTATGTAAACGAACCTTGATGAATCTATTTTTATAGAGAAGTAACAAAACAATCATACGGACAGTATGTTAAGAGATATTCAGGTTCTCGTGAGACAGGGCCAGAACGGTTTCTGGATTTCCTGTTCCGACTTTGGAAATTCATTTCAAATTAACCAGAGACAATTAGGAGTCAAGCCATATATGTATAGATTCCTCTCTGAGTCTAGTTTCTCTAGAAACAAACGGCATCAGTATTGGAGCTCTGTACAAGGAGATATCCAAGTCGTAATGCGCAAAGGTCATGGTTGTCGATCCCTGTAACATGGGAGAATTTGACTAATAAACTGTACTAATTGGCCCAACAAAAAATTCTAGAAAAAAATATGTAGATGGGAATATGAGTCTAGTTTCAGTGAAAAATTACGAAACCGATTTTCGAGTTGTGAAACTCAAGATATGATTTTTAAAGAGACTAGTACGCAGATTGGCAGTGTCTGGGAAATTTTTTTTTATAAGGGGTTTAAAGTCTGTTAACACCTCGTGTTCGACTCCGGTGTCGGTCTCGGGTTCGGGGTGTTACAGTTATGGTATATAGATGTATATATAAGAAAAGGGGTTAAAGGAGGAGCAGCATACCTGACTTTTCCCACTCCGTCGCAATCGGAGATCGGGCGAAGATCGGCCTGGTTGTCGACGGCGTTCAAAGGGGTTAAGATTGAAACCCTAGCAGAATTCTCCTTTTTTTTGTTTTTTCTAAGAAATGAAGTAGAAATTATTTTTAAGGAAAAAGTTTTGTTTTAAATAACAAAAAGGAAACGACACCGTTTCACGGCATAGATCCGCGCGGTGACTCGACCCGAGGAAGGATTTGCGCGTCCATCCTTTTTGGTCTATTTCAACAATGAGTCCATCTGTGTTTAGTATAATTTCAATTGGATTTTATTCACTTTTTAAATTTGAATTGCGGATTTTATTTTGATTTCATTTAAATCCATATTCAAACGTCGTCATTTTCATCAAGCAGATTAAAATCCTTAGAATTATGCGTCTATTTGTTGTTTTAGTCCCTCATTTTTTTTGAAGTACAAATTTAATCTTTCTTTTATTTTTATTTATGTTTGCTACCCATTAAATTTCGTTTTACTTTCAATATTTTATGTATGATTTTTATTCTAGTATATGTATTATTATTATTATTATTATTATTATTATGTTTATCTTTTATATATATTAAGCTAATATATGTATTTTATTTGCTTCAAATTTATTTCAAATTCGACTATTCAATGGTTCTTTTAATTCTATTTTGAGTCTATTTTGAATTCATATATTTAATTTATTTTAGAACTTTTATGTATAGGATATTAATTATTTTTTTCTCTCATTGTCTTGATGTATCTTTTAGAAAATTGATTATTAATTTATTGGATGTTAAATTGCTAATATTGATGTTTGTAAGATATGATTAAAATTATTATTGATATTTGCATTACGTATTATTTACTTGTTATTTTTAGTGTGTGTTGGGATTGCCATTTATCCTGAACATTGTATATTACCATTCAATCATGCTACATTTATAAAAATCGTATGTTTTTTTAAGCACAACAATCGTTCTATTTCATAATTTTCAAAAAGGCCTGGTGTCCATAACTGTCGAGAGAATTGTGCCCTAACTTACTGGGCTTCAATTCTTCTCGATGAATTTGAATAGCCAAGTGTTTATTTTGGTAAAACCATACAATTTTAAAATAAAACTTTTGAGACTTCAAAATGTTGGATCCAAACTTACCGGATATGGCATTTTGCTATCTCGACTTTAAAATAAAGGCAATGTTTGATGTTTAGGAATTTTGAGAAATTGAACCCTAACTTACTGGCTTCTAATTTCTCGTTTGACTTAAATAACCAAATAACCTTCTCAAAATACATGAATTTTAAAATTTAAAAATTAAAATGAAATGCTTAATTTTAATGATTGAATTGTTGCACTCTAACTCACTGAGTGTGGCAATTCATTTCTTTAAAATGAGTACATCTTGCTATTCAATTCAATTTGTTCAAATTTAAACTTTTAAAGGATCGTATTTTTAAAATCCTTTCAAAATTTCAACCTTAAGACATTGAACAATCAATTCGGTACCAATTTTTGGGCGTTACGGGGGTGCTAACCCTTCTTCATGTGTAATTGATTCCCGAACCTATTTTCTCAAAATTCGCAGACCTAAAATTGTTTTCAAGGTGATCCGATCACACCTCAATAACAAATCGGTGGCGACTCCAATTTTTTTTATTTTTTACGTCGACAACTAAATTTTTGATCTTTTAAAAAAATGGTTTCGACAATCATAACATAATTTCATTCAGTAATGTGCTCAATTTAAAGTGCTAAAATGCATATGTGAATCATGTAACATAGCCATTTTAATATCAAATTAAATCTAGCATACCAATTACCTATTATCAATGTCCATTTATCAATTGAAATATCAACATACCATGAACAAAAACTCCAGCATGCTTGCTTAGTTCACCATTATAATCAATCAAATCAAGTACATAAAATCACTAGATGCTCACTTACCAACACTTAACAAAAATTTCATCACTTAAACATATATCAATAGTCTTGCAAAATTAACCAACAAAAACTCAATTAAATATTTACAATCAGTAATTAATCATCCAATTAAGCATAAGTGAGGGTAAATTTACCAAATTACCCTTTAATAACACTCACCACACAACAAACTCAACCACAACCAAGCAAATCCAAACTTCAATTTCAATTAGCTTGATCCTCTTCAAGATTCAGAGCTTTAACAGAGATAAAATAGATATTACCACCTTTCAAAAGATATAATAAACACAATTTTTTATCAACTAAGCTACACAAAATTCTCACTCAAAGTTACCTTACCAGATTTGCATCATCAAGTCGAAAACTCGATTCCTCACAAAATCAATCACTCCAACCCTCTTAATCACTTCCAAACATCAATAATAGACCAAATAAACATATACTAAGCATCAATTTCTCATTTAAATAAATTTCACAAAAATCTGAAAAATCGGTTCAAGAAGATGATGAAATTTGAATTTCTTTAAATTACCTTACAAAACATGTTTAATCTTGATAAATAAGATGAAAACCCTTATAATAGATCCATTTTGAGTTGGAACATCCATTGATTTGTGGATTTCCTCTCAAAATTCAAGATCCTCCATTAAAGCACCTTAAGCTTTTAAAGAAGATGATATTGATAAAAAAAATCATCTAATTATCACTCAAATCATGTAAATATTCTTCTAATCATCATAAAAAAGTTTAGAAATAATAATTACCTTTGATTCGTTCTAAATCCTTTAATTGAAAATCTTGATTTAAGAATCTTGAGAAATTTTAGAATATTTTTGGCTACTTTTGTAAATAATTTCGGTTGAAAAGAGAGAGTATTTTGAGAAGGAAATTTGTTGAATCTATTCTCTAATGATAGATCTTTAAAATGATACAAAGAAAATAAATTTTACAACTCTCTAATCTGATGTAAATGGTGTGAAAAGTAGGCTAGATGCATTGTGTTTAAAACGAAACAACCCACCAAAAATTTAAAAATTGGGAAATTTGTCCAATGGCCACTCCTATGTTTCTCTTACTTTACCAATTGATCCTTTCCCTCCAAAATTCCAATGTAATTAATATTTAAATTTAACTCAAATTAACCCTCAATAAAAATTATTTTAAAATTCTTTTTCGACCCAAATTAATTATTTTCACTAATAATTATCTAATTACTTTAAAATTAATTTCTAAAAATATTTTTATTTTTTCATATTATTGTTTAATTGATTTTTGATGAAATTAACCTCCTAAATTAAATTAAAAAAGTACTATTAACCTGATAAATTCCTAAATTCACGCTCGGAACCCAAAAAATATACCAAAAACTACTAGACCCAATTTAAGGATATTACACTTAGAGTGGCTGTCATCCTTAACCCTAGCTTAGCTGCCCTCCTCATGCTTAATGTTTGATTGTGCAGACCAAAACCCCCTAGCTCATTATTATTTCCCATACAAAGGCAATGTCGGGACACACTAGGTTCTGTGTCGCGACATCGAGGGTAGTATGTTCAGCTTCAAGGTGTCTTCAGGGGTATGTCGCGACATCCTCAAGCTATGTCGCGACATTGAAGGTAGTCTTGGAATTCTTCTATTTTGCTCTCTATGTTGCAAATTGCATGCTTCGTGTTGCAACCTAATGACTAGTATTGAGTTAATACGCCTTCTAATGGTCTCCTGCAAACTCACAAAGTATATAAGCTCACCTTTAGGCCTCATTTGACCCCTAAGGTCAATAAAGGACTCAAATTACACATTTTATTAACTTAACTAATACTTATGAAAATGTAATTAAAACCGAACTAAAATGCTCATGTTCAAGCTCTTAAAGTGCAAAAACTAGTTTAATCTACTACATATAATTACGGTAGATCAGCTTACAATCATCTTCACATCAAAATAAGAAGAATTCCGAATAAACAAACATAAAAATAAAACACAACTAAAAAATTAATAAAATTGTCTAGCTCTAACTCTGCACACCAATCCCGGTGACTCTAAAGTGAGTTATATAGGCTACATGTTTCTTGGTGTCCACTTACCCTAGATACACTTTGGATACTAATTAATGCAAGATATTGTTAAATACTTATGGTCTAATTAGGAAATAATCTAAAAATTGTCGTTAATTGAATCAGCCACATATTTCCCTACCTTCATCATGTCGTTGTGACGTGGAGAAACTCCTCGTCACAACATCGTTGGCGAGATTTTCTTCCCATATTCGTCGTGTCATCATGACATGGAGAAACTCCTCGTCATGACATGGAATAATTTTTAGCCTTGGTAACTTTGTTGTTCTGTGTTACAAAACAGGCTCCCTTATGTTGCAACACAACTGTCATTCCTTGTATTCTTGGGCTTCAATTGGCACCCTACACACTCACATAGCCAATTAATCATTTTTGAGGCCCAAGTTGTCCTTACAGGTCATCAAAATACTAAAACATGAAAAAAATGCTTATTTTACAAATAATTAAATCTAAACTACGAAAGTTCAAAATGCAATAATTTATTATAATATAGTTAGAAAAAAAGCTTGTTAAGTGCTGAAATGTACTAAAACTAACACCACGATTGGCGGCAGGTCAAATACCCCCACACTTAAGTTTTTGCTTGTCCTCAAGCAAACAAAACAAAAACAAAATAAAATCATGAAATAGTGCTTGAGTATGCTTCATACACGAGATTGACTCGGAACAATATTAACAAGACAATGTAATTAAACACGTAATTCTAGTTCGATATATAATTGACTTCTGATTTTTTGGTATCAAACACATTAGTTCACTAGGTTACAAAGCAAACAAATTCAAGAATGTTATGTATATATTTCCATCTAAAAAAATACAAAAATACCCATTTATGTTTGAAGAGTACAAGTGATCAGAAATGTCAATATTCAATTTAATGTTCACCCACGAGTCGTATCACTTAGATCACCTAGGACTTTTCAGCTTGTAATGTTTTGCAGCTTAGGTTGGTTCAAAATTGAAGAATTGACTCTACAAAATGGTTTAAGCACAAAAATAGTTTGGCACATTATATTGCCCTTAATACTACCCTAATTATATCCCTTAGCTGAACACCTTATATGTACTTTTCTTGCCTTCCTTTTCTCTCTATTTACTAAGGTACAGTATTGTTTTCATCAGTACAATCATCTTGGCGAGTCTAATGAGCATTTTTAGTGTTTTTTTCTTCTTTTTTCACTTTGCTCCTATTCATTCGAGATTTTCTCGCTTGGCTTTTTAGCCTTTACAAAGTTTTTCTACACTATTTTTCTTCATTAACACACAAATTTGCAAGAATCTTATACTTATGATACTATGTTATCCCTTATTACTATGTTATCCCTTATTTTTCACTCTTAATTAATTTCTAAACCTCTGTGATGTATCTACCTAACCCTCAATATTAATTGCCCGATATCTAAGTTTGTGTTGGGACCAAGAAGAAAAAGGATCAAGAATTTATATAATAGACTCATGGTTTCATTTGAGGTTCTTCAAAAATTGGAATTAGGCTAAAAAACTAGGTACAAGGGAATTTACATATAAGGTCAGCTTTTTGGCTTTCATGGTGACCAAACAATGCCTTATGCCGTCCCTAAGTGTTTCAATTCATGGATTCAATTAATTAAATTTTAACACTATAACAACCCATGATTCAAACAAACATATATGTTTTTCATGTACTTATTTGTCATTTGGTATACTTAACATGATTTTACCTATTTATATCATAATAAAGTGAACTAATTAGCCTGGCATTAAATAACCTAAAATCAATTATTATCGAATTAAATTTATAGTTTAAACACAAAATTCTATTTACATGCTCCTAACAAATCACTTGTATTTCTACAAGGTCGCGCACAAACAAGCACACAAAAATAAAAATTGAACTACTAAAACAAATAAAAACAAGAAATAAAAATTTGAAATTTTGAAAAATTTTGAACAATTCTATGTTACCCCCCAAACTTTATTTGGCATATCACACCCAATTTTCCTTAAACTTGGAAATTAGGAACGATTTAGGGGTTGAACTAAAAGAGATCGTAAGCTAGTGGTCTCTATTGAAAAATCAGGAAACATTAGGAACGAAATTGGACATGGTTAAAATCCAATTCTGGTTTGGTTGGATTACAATCAGTCGGTCCCTTAGCGATGTATAATATGATTGTTAATGGATGGTTTCTAAATGGTTGAAGACCGTGCAAAAAGGGCTATAAATAGTCAGGGAAATGACTTCCTGGGGAGGGAGTTCTCTCATTTTTTATTTCACTTTCTTCTCTTATTCATCTTCTTCTTTCATTGCTTCAAAAAAGAGGTAGTTATGGGAAACTTTGCATAGAGCAATGCTTGTGAGGTTTAAGGAGGAAAAGTGGAAAATTCAGTAAGTTGGTAAGGTTATTAACCCTTCTGTATACGTAAAACTAAGAAAAAGAGTATGAGGATTCCTGAAAACCATAAGGATTATGTAAGTTTTTGGAAAACTGAGTTGTAAGCTGAGAATACTGAGTTTAGTTCATGATTTTGGTTGTCATGCTTAGCTTCCAAGAGAATGGAAACTCTAGTGTTGACGAAAACTAAGTTGATAAGGCGAAGAAGTATCAGGTGAGTTCTAATACCCCATTTCTGGGATGTTGTATAAATAGCATGAATTTGGGTTGAGTTTTTGTAGTGATACATGTCTAAGTTGGCGAGCTCCTTGTTATTATTTTTACGTGATCACATATATATCTGTGTTGTGTGCTATAAATTATGAAACATGGTGGGAAATACTGAAGGGTTAGACGAAGTTAGAATTTGGGAAAATGGGGTGATTTTGTTAGATATCGCATACAGTGTTACTGAGTGCAACCGTGATGTGAGAAGCTTTGAGCCTTGTGAAAGGCACACTATAGTGTTCGAGCATCAAGGTTACGATGACGAATGGAGGAATGGGAAAACGAATAGGGAAAAAAGAAACTAGAATTTCATTAAGATTCTGCCATCTGACATTGTTGGGAGCAAACTGCGTTGTGTGAAGCTTTGAGCCTTATAGGGGGACACTTCGGTGTTTGAGCATCAAGGTGGATATATGCTAAGATTATATTGATGGTTACTAGGTTCCATAGGGCAACACTACGATGGTGGTCAGCACGTTCTTTGAGGCGACACCGCGATGGCGGTAAGGTCCTTCGAAGCAACATCTCTAAGAGGTTGAAAGTGTAAGATCATAGCTTGATTATGGCAACCGATATAGTCTGTCAGGATAGTAAACACGAGTTAGTCCTCTAGGACAATAAACCCAGGGTAGTCCACTGAGACACAAAACACGGGGTAGTCCGTCAGAATAGTAAACACTTGGTAGTCCACCGAGACAGTAAACACGGGATGATTCACCAGGACACTAAATATGGGGTGTTCTATCATGATGTTAAACATGGGATTAAATCATGAAGGATAGCAATTTGGCTATGACAGAGCATGTGAGGTCCATTAGGACTCAAAACATGAGTTAATCTGTAAGGACAATAAGTATGTATGGAGAATCAAAATGGTAATCGTGAGAAATTTTCCACACAAGGGAAAAGGGGTTAGAAGGAAGATAAATGTATGGACACGCAATAGATAGCTAGCGGGTCAAAAAAATACATCGATGGAAGGGGAGACGTAATGTAAGTCGTGAAAGCTGATAGGGCATATGGATAGTAACCTACAAAGAATCAATCACGAGAGATGACGCACCGGTTGTGATAGGCTTATAAGTAAATGAAAGAAGATTAACCGATGATCGTTGATAAGGATACGCCATTAAGAATCTCTAGGGGGTACTTAGGGAACCCTATATGCTGGAGGTTGATCAAAAGTATGTCAGTTAATCCATAAAGAACGAAGGGGTTAGTTTGAACCCAATGTTAAAAGTTACTAAAAAGGGAAACACCAAGTGAAAGATACATCTGTCAAGATTATTCCTCTTAGATGAGGATCTATCATAAGTACAGCCACCATAAAGTTGTTCCAAAAGTAAATCCTCATAAAAGAGAAACTGTAAAATTGAATGGTTGTTGAAATAACCGTTTGATGGAAGTTGTCGGTCAGAACGAATCTCTACTGATGGATATGTCCCACTTTAAAGGTAAGGTATAGCAGGTAGGGCAGATTACCAACGTAATCCAAACCACATCATAACCCGAGTGTAGGGTAGAAATAGAAAGGAAGAAACACTATTAAGACTGCTAAGGTAGTGTGGCCCTTTTCTAGAACTTAATAGCAGATAGACCTCATGAGAAGAAAATCAGTGTATTCGCTAGAGTTATGGCGTTTGCGAACCAAGATCAAACTAAAAAGGATATACCTGATAGGAAGTGTGTAAGGAAAAGTGAGAAACTGCATGTGTGACGAATCATCTAGGAACTTGTCACATCATGATGATTTTTCATAAGATTGACCCAATAATAATTGTAAGCATTTGATCCGCTAAGAAGGAAATACGGAAGACATCTCGATATCCACCACTCCAAGTGTAACATGAATGCTTAAGCTAAATGGCCAGTAGTGTTTCATCCCCTTTCATTTAAAACCACGGCAAGATAGGGTTTAGTTATGAATGATGTAGGTATGAAAAGAAACTGACTAAGTTCATTGAACTTACCGAAGTTTGGCCTGTATTTTGTAGGGTTTGTAGAATAAAGAACTCGATGAGGGACCAAGCTAGCCGATGATAAACCACGAATCATAGTTAGTAAGGCATCATGCACATAAGAAAAGGGTACCTTTGATAATTCGCTAAGGGGGTGAATGTGTTGTAACCAAATACTTCCTTTAGAGTTCAGAGTTAAAGTAAACTTTTATTTTAATTTTTACAATCTCTTTTGTATATTTTTTTAAATAAATATTGGATATCAAAAGTTAGTGAGTTCTAAGTATGTACAAGAATCAATTCAGTTATGATGCTCATACCTGAAATCGATAAGCAGGTCGAGAAAGGGTGTTACACATTAAATGGTATCAGAACAGGATTTTGCCAGTCCTCTAGACGTAGGAATTGGGAGAAGTACCCCTTATGTGCATTATGTTCGATCTGGCTAAGGCCCTCGATTCGTTATATTGTCAAGTAAATATATGCTGAGTGTAAATACATTCGCCTAAATTGGTAGATAGTAATGATAGTAGAAATAGATGATTCAAAGAAATGATACAAGGAAAGTATTATTAAGAAAATACAGTGATTAAAAGTACAATTACTACAGAAAAGATAATTCAATTGGAGAATAAATACAAAAGGGAATTAAGCATTTTATTTGTTAGGAGGGTTACCAGCTCAATGGTGTTTTTGCTACCTCTTGGTTAGTCCTCTAAGAGGATATAGGAATGACTTTTCTTGAATTTTCAGAAACAAGAAAGCTATCAGATCCATAGCAACAAATGTACTTAGTTGTGCGTTTGAAGTCTGATTAGGAAGGCCCTTGAGTCAGGTTTGAATGGGGATTAAACAAGAAGGATGAGGAGGAAGATGTGTTTCAGTACTAAATCCATTATCCGTCGGGGTTGGGTAACTCCCCATGCTGTAACTACACATCTTCGTCAGGATGCAGTTCCTACCCCAACCTTATTTGCGAGTCATCAAGGGCTTGAATTTAAACCTCCAAGAGTTGAGTGAGCAATGTTGACATGGTTTCCCTACAATGTTATGAAAACAGGCGTAATGAGTCGGGTCCAGGGGAGGATCAGGGAGACTGAGAAAATGGACTTCCACGGGTTTTAAAGCAAGTACTTGCCTTTTTCTATATTGACTAAAAGTGGAGAAGATGCACAATCCCCTATGATAAAACATTCCTCTAGGAAAAAAAGAATGAGCCATTAGTGCCACCTAGTCGACACTTCCCTTGATTCACCCCAAGAGCAAGAAAAAAAAGGAAAATAGTTCTCTCAAGGTAACAGGTAATCCACCATATGGTATCTGGTGGGGTGCCCTTGTAAATTGGGAAGCTTCACTTTGATTATGCCTTCTATGAAAAATTAGCTAGTGGGTAGGTAAGGAAGGTAGAAAACAAAAGATTTATTTTTAAGATTCTTACGTTGAAGGTAGACAGGGAACTACACTCTTGAGATGTATATAAATGAGAAAAAAGAAAGAGAGGAAGAAAGGAAGTGAGAAGCAATGGAAAGATTGTTCAAGCTAAAGGCATGTAGGCTTATGAATTTCCCCTTACAGTTCTAGTTTATTTATAACCAACGAAGAGCATGAGGAGTTATGGAAAATTTAATTAATGGTAAGAAATTGTTCTTGTCCCTTAATGCATGAAGGGCATCTGTTGACATCGGGAAAAGGGAGAATCCTTTAAGATCTCCAAAGCAAGAATACCTACCGGTTGTTCCCTATTATGATGTAGCCCTTAGAAAAGTAGAACTAGTCATAGGGTTGTTTAATGACAGTCTTATTCGAGTAGGATCAATAAACCATGGATACGGATACTATTAGAGTAAAACTCCAAAATTAGAGCAGTGGTTCTGGTATCCTATCAAGGTAGAAATGAAAACGTTTCGTAGGCGAGCTTAGTTGCATTGTGTAATATCCAAATATTTGGCCTAGAATTCTGGGCTTGACAAACACCAATTCGCCAAAAAGGCCTTGTGAACTGGTGTTCACCAGTAGACTCGGTGAACTGGGGTCACTAGAGGGCCTAGCGAGCTGCTATTACTAGTTTGGCGAACTGGATCCGCCAGTTGGCCTGGCGAGCTGAGGTTGCTGTTTTGGATAGAGAAGGAAACCATGTTTAGTTGATTTTGGGAAAAATAGATTAACTAAAATATAAGGATTAAATTGCAAAAGGGTAAAAGTTAGGAGTAGTGCATGTGCAATTGAGCCATTATTTTAAAAGTAAGCTTCTTCCTTTATTTTAAACAGAGTCATGCATGTAACCTTTTTCAAAGTTCTATTGTCATTTGGAAATCCTTCCAACAACCAAACACTTTCATTTCCTTTTAGTCAAACTGTGATTCCAATACTTTCCCTATATAAACCTCAAGAACTTCATTGATTTTCCTCATCCTTGTTTTATCGAATTTTCACAAAATCAAAGAATCAATTCATTTTTCTTATTGTTTGAGGTAAGATTCTATTCTCCATTATTTTTTATGAGTTCCAGCTTTTCAAATCATGTTTTGATTCATTGAAACAAGAATTTCATGTCAAAAATTGGGGTCGTTAATGGTGAAGTTCAAATTTTAAAGTAAACCTATTGTTTTCAAGTATTTTTCAACTTGATTTGATAAGGTTAAAAGTTTAAGAATCGATAGCAAACAACAGGAATAAGTTTGGTTTAATGAAATTGGGTTCGAAAAATCTAGTAAAGGTTTGGGTTTATGAGAACTAAGGTTGCATTGAAAACTTAATGTGTTTCGATTGCTAGTAACATATGTATTGTGTTTGTGAAGTGGGGAACCCTACGGAACCATCGAAAAAGCATAGTAAAGGGCAAGGCAAAGCTTATGTAAAGCTTCCTACGAACCAGACAGGTGAGTGTTCTTGAGGCTGCTACTAGCATGTACGACCAATAGTGTTGATCAAGAGCTTAGGCTTAAACCTAAGATCTGAGAGTAAGCTTTTTACCTAGACTATGTTTTGTTATATAAAGTATGTTAATAGTGTTTGGCAAGGTATGCTCGCAATATGAGAGGTGTCTAATTGTGTTATAACAAGCTTACAATATGTGAGGTATGTGGTTGTTATATGATGGGCTCGCATAATTGCGAGGTAAGTGTTTGTACTATAGTGAGCTTGCAGTAAACACTACAAAGCCTATGTTTGAGATATAAGTTAAAACTGTAATTTTTTTATATATGTAAATATGGCGATTTGGTATTGTGATCTTTGAAACTGTTGAATATAGCTAGTAACATGCTAAACTCAACCTAAAAGTTATGATCGGATACTGAGGAATTACATCAACTCGTTCAAAGCTTTTGTTTTAATCAAACTCAATGTATGTTTCGAAAACATAAAATTCTGGAAAAAAACTCTCTCATATATGATTTGAAAAACCAAATTTTGAAAACACTTATTAAAACCCAAAATTCAAGTTTAAAGTCACACGTTTTGAAAGAACTAACATCAACAGATCATTTTCAGTATTAAGACATTCATTCATTAAAAAGCATATATTTTATTCATAGAAAATACTTAAGTGATTACTTAATATAATAATGGGAAAAATTACCACAGTTTTAGTTTTGAAAATCAAAATTCGTTTCTGTTAACTCGTATGATTTTGCAGTTTTACGTTAGAAAATATCAAATACCGAAAAATAGAACAAAAACCAAAATCAAGCCCAAAACAAAACCAAAACCGAAAACTTAGTTCAAAAATCAAACGTCAAAAAAAACTTAATTAACTAAAAATAAGCAAACCAACTTAAGCATAAAACCAATCTGAGCTCACCACGTCATCCGGTCCTAAGTCGAAAGTTAACCTGCAACATATTAAACAAACAAATGAGCTAGAAGCCCAGTGTGTTATTTGGCCCATAAACAGAATTTTATTTATTATAAATGTCATCACAAAATTTTACTTATAATGTACAAATATCATATTAGAATGTTGTATTATCAAAAACATACATCAAATCATTATGTCATATTTCTGGAACATATTTCGGATTGAAATATCATATTTCATAAACATATAGCAGACCAGAACAAATGCAGACACAGATCCTACCCCCATCCGCTACACTCTAACTCCGTCCAACCAATCACACCGTTAGCACTATAAGAGTCTATCCATCCAATCACAGTAAGTCATGGTGGTATGCCACTCATAATGGTGCAACTGAGCTACCAAATATATATTACAGTTTAACTACCAAAAATACAGTAATACTGCCTGAAAACACTTCCTTCAACATCAAAACCCACCCAATGCACATGCAAAATCATAATATCATATGTTCATATTACATAATTGAATCGAATAGCTTACCAGAACAGATGACTGAATAAGTATAACACACATGGTTTACAAAATAATCATGCTTCACTCATATACCTACTTATAGCAAAACATAATGCACTATTATACTTATCAAAACTTATTTAACATACTTCCTACACTTGCCCATTTTTGTTTATTGAAACTTATGCTTTTCTGGGCCGACATAGTACCCATGGACCCAATTTTTGGCTCCTCTAATCGGCCCCTAATCGGGCCTCAAAATTGGCCCAAAAGGCCCACACAACCCAAAAAGCTATCCCATGTAGTCCACACGGTCTGCAAGGTTTCACACGACCGTGTGGACAAGGGCTGAGGGATTTCACACATTGGGCACTTTTAAAAACAACCCTATTTCGTGTTTTTCTCGAGTTCCAAATGATAAATCAAGTTAGTTCCACACACCTTATGTTGCTATTAATGTAGATTCACGAAAAAAACATCACCCCAGAACTTAAAATTAGTATTCCAAACGTATCGAATTAGTAGCAAAAAAAACCACTAAATTAAGATTGGCTTACTAACATAACATTAAAACACCTACCACAAAGAAAACAACAACTTAACAATGCTTACGTCATTGGAGGAACACAAAGCGCCCCTCAATCTTCTCCTAGAAGCAAATCGAATAATGAAAACTAAGAACCAATTGTAAAAGTCCATTCCTTTTATCAAAACTAATCAACCAAAAACCACCACGATAACAATAGAAAGAGAAAAATAACTATTCTCTTACTCGACCAAAAATTGAAACACTTAAGAGGATTTCGAGTAACAAAAGAAAAACCAACAAACTATAAATAGAAAGCAATTGAAGAAAGCAAGCAAAGATGGATGAAAGTTTAATAAGGAATAAAACAAAAACAAAATAAAATAAAAATAGAAAAAGGAAAAAGTGTGCACGTCAATTGAGGGAAAGTGGAAATGTGGGAGAGGTTTCGGTAAAATTGGTTTTTTTATTTTTATTTTAAACAAAATAAATCTGACCAAAATAAACTTATCGACCTACTAAAGTTCAAATTGTCCCAATCACTACCACATGAGCAACACACAGAGAATTTAGCAAAAATATTTCCCATTTGCATATGTTAGGATTCAAAAACATGACCAACGGGTAAGCTAAAGCCTTACCATTGAACCAGCAGGCTCATTCTATTAACACTTGCATAGAAATAAAACATAAGCCAGACGCTAAAGGATCCAGGAGAAAACAAATAAAATAACTAAAAAATTAAGGGAGTTGATTCGAACCCTTAACCTTACATACACAAACACAACGCTTAACCACTTAACCAAATCAAATTCACTTGACATATTTTCACAATCAAAACATCAAAATCAGGACCTTGCCATTCTTGGTTTCACTAACCCAATTTTTTTAACTCAATTTTTGGGATGTGACATAGTTGGCATGCCATAGGATTGTGAGTACTTACTTGTATGTTTTATGATTTGAGCGTTGAGGCCCCGAGACATGTTGGAAAGATAAGGGAATGACGAGCTTAGCTCTATTCATCTGGATATGTTTGGTGTATTGGAGAGTGTTTAGCTTTATGTTGCACTTATGGGACATGTTAAGACTCATTGATTCGTTCTGAGGCGTTATAAGGAGATCCATATATCCAACGTATATATGGAAGTGTAAGAGAATGTGTTCGGCATGTGTACATAGGTTATTAAAATAGTAATTACATGTGCTATTGTTATATATGATATATGTGAATGATAACACATGTGATTAAGTTTAACAGTGGTTATTGATTTGTCGTAACTTTGTGTAGCAGATTAAACTAATTTTTGCATGTGAGGAGCCTAAATACAAGCATTTTTATTATGTTTTGGTTGAGTTTTTAGAATTTTATTTACATTTAATAACAAGTGTAATTTATGCCTTTTATTGCCTTAGGGGCCAAGTGTGGACTAAGGGTGAGTTAATATACTTTGCGAGTGTCCAGGAGACCATTAAAGGGCGTACCAACTCAATATTGGTCGTTGTGTTGCAACACGAGGAGTTTGATGTTGCAACATAGGGAGCAGATATAAGAATTCTGAGGCTACCTTTAATGTCGCGACGCAGGTACTAAGGTGTTGCGACACCGATCCTGTACAAGAAATACTTATGAGCTAGGGGTGTTTTGGTCTACACAATCAAATTTTTAATATGAGATCATCAGCTAACCTAGGGTTAAGGACGAAGACAACTCTAAATCAATAAATAGGCTCATTTAACATTTATTATGGACAACTTTCATACTTTATAATTTTCGTTGTAATTTCAGTTTTTATTTCTTTTTCTTTTTCTTAGGCTTAGGTTATTTTCGGTATTTCTATTTTCATTTTTCGAGAGATCTAATTTGTGGAACTTGATCAACTCTTTGTGGATTTCGTGCTTCATTCAATACAATTCAAGATTTTCTTAAACCTTTGTCTCTTGATTTATTATTAATGTTTATATTTTGCATAAAGTTTATTATGTTTTTGAGATTCATGAGGAACTAATCCTCTTATGGTAGATTAGTAAGTGGATGTATAATTAATTGATTGTTATGCTAAGTTTTCTTGGTGGATCAGTTGTTCGAGAGAGGAAGAACTTAAACCTTAGGCTTGACGATCCTAGGAAGTTATTTAGGTGAGAATTAACCCAAAATTGGTATGGTCTATCCATGAACACCTTAGCCTCGAATCGGTCTAGACTATGAGGTCGAGAGATAAGTAGTTCTTGGTGACTCATTATTCTAGTGGAAGATCGAGAGATCCTGCTAGGGTAACGACTAGTTGATTGAACAGAAAACCCAAAGCAATAGTTAGTTATGATTACCAAAGCAAGCTAATCACTCATGCTTAGATCTGATTCAATTTCTATATAAAATTTTCCAAAATATTTCCCTTTATATTATTTTATTCTTTATTTATATACCATAAATATTTCTTTATGTTTATTCGTAATATAATTTATTTAAAGTACTAATTAGCTCTATTTGTGCTTAGGTTAGGATTAATTTAGTGCTTGCGTCCCTTGGGTACGATCCTCGGAGTACTCACCTACTTCATTGTAACTATATTACAACCTGACTCATATCCTTGTGGACACCGTCTATTTGATATATTTTGTACAAGATTCTTACTCTGGACGTTGGTACTTTTAGAGGTGATCAATTACGTTCTGGTGAGCTAAGCTTACATATATGTTTTGGCGAGCCAAGCTCACAAATATGTTTTGAAGAGTTGAGCTCACAGATTTCTTCTGGTGAGCTAAGCTCTCAAAGATGGTTGACGAACCTTGGTCACATAATTGTATATGTTTATTTTAGTATACTCTTACTTAACATGTGTTGTTGTGTATGCTTTGCAGATCTCCCGAACATTCACTAAGTTTACAAAAGCTTACCTACTCTTCTCTCTTATCCTTTCAGGTAGATAGCTCTCGTAAGTGTGAAGTGGCGAAGTAAGAGATTCGGCATTCTAATTGAGTATGTACTTAAGACAAAACTCTAGGAACATAAAGGCAATGTGGGGTTTTTAGGTTGAGAATAATAGCCAAAGTATTTAATTACTAGTTCTTAAACTTTCATTTTAATGAAAACCAACACTATTTAGTTCTCCCTATTTTGAAAGTAATATATACAAATTTGTCAATATTTATCTTACACATTATCTATTTCTACGAACCCTTGTCATGTATGTGAACCTTATTATGTATGCGAACACTTACATGTATGTAAACCCTATTATGTATACAAATCCTTACATGTATGCAAACCCTATTATGTATACAAACCCTTACATGTATGTGAACCCTATTATGTATACAAATCTTTTTTTTGTCCCAAATAGGGCTTGATACTACGAAGTATCAAGTGTAAGCTGCACTATGAGTGAACCTCGATGTCAAATAGTTGAACAACTGTATATTGTGAGGTATATTTTAGTTCAAAACTAAAGGTTCACATGTTCTTAAATTTTTCATTAAGTCCTTATACTATTGTGTACCATGAAGAAGACTATATGAGTTCGCGAGCTTGTGTTTCTTTTAAAATTGATTATGTGGTTTGCTGGTGTGATGGAGCTTTGGTTGAGGATGAATGGTGAGTCACTCTGATGGTAATGTGACATTCTAGATTCGAATCAGATCGCCCCGGTCGGGTTTGAGGTGTTACCCCCTATGTCAGGTAAGGAAATGCCCATCAGATGGGCAGGGTTAACGTATAAATGAATCCAAAAATTATGGAATTATCCACCAGAATTATGGATAAGAAAATGTTAGTCATCTACTGTTCACTTCAAAGTAATCACCAATTGGAGAGTGAGGAGAATAAATGAATTAAAGTATGTCTAACATCAAAATGGTCAAATACCCGCCAATGAGCCAGTATCTATAATTCATTAAGGGTTGAGGGGATCTACAAACTGGGCGGAGCAAGAATAATGTGGAGGTACGAAAGGGGAACCAAGATGAAGCTTTTGTACGATGAAAGGTGATTAATTATGTGAAACCCTCGGAGGCAAGAGTAAAGGAAAGTTTTTCTAAATCTACCTCTATGGCTAAGCGTGAAAGGAATTTTTGAGAACAAAATTTTTTTTAGGGTGGGAGAGTTCACATTTAGTTTTCTTTAAACTCAAAAATTAGGAATGATTTGGGGGTTGAATTGAAAAATGTCGTAAGCTGGAAGTCTCAACTGAAAAACTAGGAAAAATTAGGAACGAAATTGGAAATGGTTGAAATTCAATTCTAGTTTGGCTAGATTAGAACCAACCAATCCTCTAGTGAGGGATAAAATTTTTTTTAATGGATGGTTTCTAAATGGTTGAAGACCATGCAGGAAGGGCTACAAATAGCCAAGGAATGACTTCCTAGTGAGGGAATTCTCTCATTTTCTGTTTCACTTTCTTCTCTTCTTCATCTTCTTCTTTGATTGCTTCGAAGAAGAGATAGTTATGTGAAGTTCTGCATGGAGTGATGGTCGTGACTTTTAAGGAGGAAAAGTGGAAAATCTAGTAAGCGAGTAAGGTTCTTAGCCCTTCTGTATAAGTAAGGTTAAAAAAAGAATATGAGGATTCCCATAAACCATTTTAAGGATTCTACATGTTTCTGTAAACCTGAGTTCTAAGCTGAGAATACTAAGTCTAATTTATGATTTTGGTTGACATGCCTAGCTGCAAGGAGACTGGAAGCTCTAACATTTGGGAAAGCTAAGCTGATAAGGTGAAGAAGTATCAGGTGAGTTTTTATACCCCATTTCAGGATGTTGTATGAGTAGCATGAATTTGGGTTGAGTTTTTGTAGTGATACATGTATAAGCTAGCGTGTTCCCTATTACTATGCTTACATTATCACATATATTTGTGTTGTGTGCTGTAAATTGTGAAATATGGCTAGAATTTTTGAAGGGGTGATTCTGTTAGATACCGTCATATGGTGTTGTTGAGTGCAACCGTGATGAGTGAAGCTCTGGGCCTTGCGGATGGGATACTATGGTGTTCGAGCATCAAGGTTAGGACACCGAATGGAGGAATAGGAAGAGAAAACTGGAATTTCATTAAGATTTTGCCATCCGTGATTGCTGGGAGAAAACCACGTCGTGAGAAGCTCCGAACCTTGCGAGGGGACACTTCGGTATTCAAGCATCAACGTGGATATATGATAAGATGATATTGACGATTACTACTAATTTTTTGTAGTGTCAGAAATAGTGGTTTTGGGACTACAAATCTGACAATGAGTTCATAATTATTATTTAATACATACGAGTGAAATATAGTTTATATTGAATTTTGATTTGGTAATTTTTTATAATTGAACAAATAGTTAAGTTCAAGTGGGTTGCTCTTAAAGTCACATGGTTTCAAAAAATGAGGTATTGAGACTTAATTTTTGTAAATCGAGTTTGTAAATATTTATTATATTGGTATGTGAAGGTTCGATTTGGAAATTTTATTGTTTGACTAATTAATTAAAGAAAAAGGACTAAACTGTAAAAGGTGTAAAATTTAATCACTGTCTAATTTTATTGATTGAATAGCTTGTTTAGTAAATGTGAAAGGTTTTATAAGACAAATATATGATTTTTATTAAGTGGAACGGTTAGTAAGTGTATTTTACACATTTTTTATACATTAAGTTAAAGTTAAAAACAAATATAATAAAATAAAAACATAAAAAAATAAAAGTATCATCTTCCTTACTTTGTTCCACCGAAAAACAAAACCATAATCCTCTATTGAAAGGGCTTCAGTTTCGACAATAGTTAATCACTCTTGCATGGTAAGAATTTTTTATCCATTTGTAGTCATTTTTATGTTTTTGAGATCTTTGTAGCTTAATTTAGCTAACCCGAGGACTATTTCATAAAACTGTTAAGAGTTTTGAAACTTTCCATTGATGGTTCTTTGATGTTCTTAGTGTTAAATGATGAATTTGTGAACTTGGTTATTGTTTAGACTACTTTGTAAAAGGATTTTTGTTAGTTTTGAGTTTAAGGACTACAATGCAAATATATAAAATTAAACATGTAAATTTGTGAAATTTTCAAATGTTTAAAGGTTGATTTGAGGTGTTAATAGGATCGATTTTGGATGTTAGGGGTTAAATGTGAAATTTTTAATAGTTTTTATAACACCCCTTACCCGAGACTGTTGTCGGAGTTGAGCATGAGGTGTTACTTGACTTAGCTTATTAGTTCGGGGCATAAAAATTTGCTTTTAAATTTTATTTCACTATTCGCCATAATGTTGTGCACCTGTGCAGCAGTAACTAATTTAACTATAACTCGAGTTATGAAACTAAAAATTTAGATCCGTAAATTTTCCCTGAAACTAGAGTCATATGTTATCTTACCATAAAATTTTCAGAATTTTTGGTTTATCCAATTAGTACAGTTTATTCATTAAATTATCCCATGTTTCACTACCTGATGGTTCTGACCTTTATTCACTAAAAATCAATTTTCTCATCGTATGATTTTCATATTGTGTTCTAACTTGTTTCTATAGAAAATAAACTTACTAAGGAACCTATAAATATAAATTATAACTCATAAATATTTTTTTACAATTTTTAATGATTTTCTAAATTCAGAATAGGGGACTCCAAAAACCATTCTAACCCTGTCTAACCAAACTTCAAATATCTCAGAATATAAATTTTCTTTACCCACACCATTATTTTTCTATGAAAATAGACTCGATAAGCTTTAATTATATATAGCATTCACTCTCTAATTCATTTTATACTATCCTTGGTGATTTTTCAAAGTCACGTCACTACTGCTGTCCCAAAACTGTTTCATTGCAAATTTTTACTCTTTCGTAATTTCTAGGTATAAATTATCACCTAGGCATTCGTAATACAAAACATATTCTTACTTAGCCATTTTAATAGCTAAACATTATCACATATTTACACATCATCCATTAGCAATATCATAAGGACATACATTCAAAATGACTAAGTCCCTATACATGCCATAGCTAAAACATTGATCATCATAAAATACCGAGTTGTTGTTGTTGATAGTGTGAGCGCTCTCCGATGTCTTTAAGATCCCCAAATTAGCTTTGCAATACTATAAAAGAAGGAAAATAAAAGAAGTAAGCATAAAGCTTAGTAAGTTTACAAGCAAATAAATAACAACATTTAACACAAATAAATATACTCAAGTGTCATGATCTCTAATTTCCTTTTTACTTAATCTCTTACTCGTTCACTTACTTGTTTACTTAGATAACTCATGATTATAACTTACTCTTCTCTTATTGAAATGTTGGTTCTCAATTGATAACATATATGTTCTTAACTCTTATAACTCACCTAAATTTGCTATTTATGCTTTCACCTGAACTTTCATGGAACATAATTTGTTTACTAGCCCGTTGAGCCACATTGGAATAACAAGGATACTTGGGTCTCTTTTCTGATAATAACATGCCAAAGCCATGTCCCAGACATGGTCTTACATGTTTTCTGTACTACCAATGCCATATCCTAGATATAGTCTTACATGGGAGTTCTCATATCGGTGCCCATGCCATGTCCCAGACATGGTCTTATGGGGGAACTCTCATCTCGGTGCCAACGCCATGTCCTAGACATGGTCTTATATGGGATCTCTTATCTCGGTGCCAACGCCATGTCCCAAACATGGTCTTACATGGGATCTCTTATCTCGATGTCAATGCCATGTCCTAGACATGGTCTTACATGGGACCTCTTTACCCAAATGTCATGACATTTGTATCCGATACATTCCTTATGTTTCAACGGGACTTTTTAACACTGATTCCCTGTCATCTCATACTTGAGTCAACATTAAATAAATTCATGAAATAAATATATAATTGCTGGAAAATAACAACATTAATAATAATTATTAAAATATTGCATTTATTTACCGTAAACTTACCTCAGTACAAAATATGGTCAAATCTATCAACTCAGTCTTCAACCTTTTTCTTTCCTCGATCTAACCCAAAATTTCATTCTTCTTGATCTATAATAGCAAATTTAGTTTATTTAATACTCACATTTATCAAAACAGCCCTCGACTCTAACTTTGGCAAAATTATGATTTGGCCCCTAAACTTTTACATATTTACACTTTTGCCCCAAAGCTCGGAAATTAAACTTCTTACAACATTCTTATGTTTTATAACATGCTGAACATTTTTCCCTTCTATGGTAACATAAAATTCTCATTCTAACACTTACTTATGAACATTAGGTATTTTTACCGATTATGTCGTTTTACTCGTTCACTTAAAATCGCTTAGCAAAAGTTGTTTAACATAATTTCAAGCTTCATATTCGACCATAAAATATCAAAATAAACACATTTCACCTATGGGTATTTTTCCAAATATGAACCCTAGGTTAAATTATTGCTACAATAAGCTAAATCAAGTTACCGGGATTAAAAAACGTTAAGAACATTAAAAACGGGGCCTAGATTCACTTACTATGGAGCTTGGAAGCTTGAAAACCCTAACTATGGCTTCCCCCTTGATAATTTCAGCCAAATGAAGAAGATGAGCACAATTTGCCATCTTTTTCCCTTTTAATTCATTTTAATTACCAAATCACCAAAATACCCCTAACTTAAAAATTTCCTATTTCACTTATCTCATGTCCACTTTTGTCCATAACTTAACCAATGGTCTAATTACCATATAAATACCTCCAATTTAAAATTTCATAACAATTGGACACCTCTAACATGTAGAACTCAACTTTTGCATTTTTTACAATTTAGTCCTTTTGACTAAATTGAGTGCCCAAACGTTGAAATTTTTGAACGAAATTTTTACGAAATAATTCTGTGAAATTGTAGGTCATAAAATATAGTAAAAATAAATTTTTCCTCATCGGATTTGTGGTCCTAAAACCACTGTTCTGATTAGGCCCAAAATCGGTATGTTACAGTTTTGGATTTAAGGACTAAATTGAACAAAGTGTAAAAGTTTAGAAAAAATTTTATAAAATGGACTTTAAAGGTCATATATGTAGAAATGAGTTTGATAATGTATTTTATTTTTAGTCATTATATACATTAAGAATTGAACCGTACGGAGGATAACTGAGGAAAAGGAAAATTACGGACTAGTCCCTACAAGTCAACCGATAGCATATCCTAGGTAAGTTCATAGTATAGATGAATATATATATCAATAACTTGTGCTATTATGATTTGGTTTAATTGTATTTGGATCAAATTTTGATATTAAATTGAAATTATAAATGTTTACAATTAAGTATAGGTGAGAAAGTGGGTGTTTGGTGGTTATTGAATATTTCAGAAATGTGATTATATGATATTGGAATGAATTTAGCTAATTGATAGAATGTGTACGAGAATATTTCGAGAAGTGCCTCTAAATTTTAAATGTGATAATTCTATTAAAAAGCCCATTTGAATGTAATAAACGATTAGGATACGATTAGCATGTCAATAGGGTTAGAACGCAAGCTTGTACAAGTTTGCACTTCGGTGCCTCTGTTAGCATTTCAATGCTCTTTGGTGTGTTATGGGTACCCGAGTATCGGAGTCATATTACTATAGTTCATTAGGCAATGAAAATTGTGATTAATCTTAAAATGATTTGTTATTTCCAATGTTTATCCATTAAAAGGTTAGTATCAAGGTAAAATCATGTTAGAATGTTTCATTTGGTATTGGTGCAATGAATTGTATATGTATAAATATGAAGGTTTTGGTTAAACTGTTAATGAGCATGAATTATTTCATGAACTAATTTTGTACTAATCATATGTATTCTCGTAAATGATTGTCAGGTTTAATTAATTTAAGTTATGTTAGGTTTCACATTATTTAATTGAGGTAAGTTGATTTGAATTATTTAATACCCTGAAAATTCCTACAGTAAGAAAGTAGGTATCCTTGATAGTAAAATAAAGAAATAAAGTGACAAAAAGGGAAATTTTGAGTTATGGCAACATTGGGAATTATATTATGACATATTCATTCAAGAAAGGATTAAATCATAAAAGTGAGTAAAGTTTTGTTGCCCAAGAGTAAATACTCAAAATTTGAGGGATTAAAGTGTAAATACAAAAAATTTGAAGGACCAATAGTGTAAATATTTTAAGGGTGGAATAATCTAGAAACTAAGGAAAATGGATGAATTAGGACCAAATTGAAAATGTGAAGAATTTTTAGGGACTAAATCACAATTTTACCAACTTAAGTGATGACTTAAGGATGGAATTTTTAAATATTGTGAAGGGCAAAATGGTCAACTAGAAGAGAGAGAAATCTAGAAGATAATGATGATGTTGGAGATATTTTATATTAATTAATTAAATAAATATTAGTTTATTAATATTTTAATTTGATTTTTAAATAATATTTTATTATTTTATTAGTATTTTATTTATTATATATAAGAAAAGGAAGATGAAGAATCATACATTCCACCATATTTCCATGTAACTAACGTGAGAAGAGAGGAGAAGAAAGAAAGTTTTGCTTTCTTTACAATTTGGTCCTTCCACCAAAAATTTACCATTTTCACCTAGAAATCAAAAGAATTTCCATAACTTCCAAGAGAGAAGAATAACAAAGAGACAATGGCGAGCTAGAATATCAAGTTGGATTCAAGAAATAGAAGCTGGAGGAGAGAGAAAATCAAGTTAAAGATTGAAATCAATAGCACAAGGTAAGAACATCAAGATTTCAATATATTTTTAAGTTTGATATTATTGAAAAAGCATTGAAATAATGTTATAGTAGAGTTTTCTCATATAAGGTCTTATGTTCTTGATATATTAGAGAAGAGAAATAAGTGAAAGTGATGGGAAATATTATAGAGAAAGGGAATAAGGGAGTTATACACCTAGTAATCAACATTTTGCACTAAAACAATTTTGGAAAGCAGCAGTAGGTTAAATTTGAAAAATCACCATAAATTATGGAAATAGAATTAGAGTATGAATAAAATATTTAAATAAATATTATTGAGTCTATTTTCTCATAGAATAAACGGTGTAAGTAATGGAATTGTAAATCATGAGATATAAAAAATTTTGTGAGACAAGGTCAGAATGAATTCGGGTTCCCCTGTTCTGACTTGGAAAAATCATTAAAAATTGTAAACAAATAATTATGGTTACAATTTATATGTTCAAAATCCTTAATTATTCTATTTTCAATAGAAACAAATGGGAACATCATCCGAATTTTGTACAAAGAGATAATTAATTTTTAGTGAAGAGGGGTCGGAACTATCAAATAGTGAAACAGTGGAAAGTTTAAAGAATAAACTGTACTTATTAGCTAAACCAAAAATTCTAAAAATTTTACGATAAGAATATATGTGAGTCTAGTTTCAGATAAAATTTGTGGATCTCAATTCGGAGTTCTGTACCTTAAGATATAATTAATTTAGTGACTATGACTCAAGTGAACAGCTTGTTATGAGTAAACAAGTTAATAGTGGTATTATGTATATATCAAGGATGTGGAATGGAGTGGAGGAGGAGGAAAAATATATGTGAATATTCAGCTAATATGAGTTTATTTTAAAATATCTAATTTACATGTTTTAGGTTCAGGGACTAAATTGAATAAAAGTAAAATTTTAAGGGTAATTTTGTAAAAATGTCAAAAAGTGACCAAATTGCATGAAATGAATTTTTTTATTATTTAAATTAATAAATTGAATGAAGTATTGATTTATATCAAGATTGGGTGGAAATTCGAGGAAAATGGAAAATTACCAAAATGTTCCTAAATTTTGGTATTTCTGCAATTTAGCCTGGTAAGTTCGTGTAACTTGAATTATATTCTTAGATGATTGAAATATATATATTGGATTGAGAAATTGATTTGAATTGTGAACATGAGAAATTGTGAATTGAATGAAATGGAAATGAAGCTTTGAATTACATGAGTAAATATCGGGTCTCGTAGGCCCTATTTGTTATGAATATAATATTTCGAGGATATGTTGTAAAGAATTATAAAAGCACGTTAAAAATTTGAAATTTTTAATTCGGATGAAATTTTGTAACTCGGTTTAATACGTATGCAAATGTATGTCTTCTAGTAATGCCTCGTACCTTATTTCGGAGTCGAATACAGGTAAGAGGTGTTACAATGTGACATCGCCAGATTCGGCCATAACGTTTAGACCGGGGGTGTTATAGCTATGAACTTACTAAGCCACTTAAGCTTACTCTATTTGCTCTTGTCTTCTGTAGTTAACATTTTGCAAAACTGGTTAAACAGACCAACTTTGAGGCTCACACTATCTAGGTTCTGTTTCAGTAGTTTGTTGATTCGTTATTTTGGTTTTGTGGCATGTATATAGAATATTTTGAGTTGATGAGTTTTAAACTCTTGTTGGAATTGTAATGTGTTTAAAGTTGTTATATAGTGTGAAGTTTCATGCTTTCATGGTAGGTTTTTATGATGGATAGGATGAAGTTACTTGCAAATGTCATATTATTTTTATTTCGTGAAATGGTTGACATTGAGATAAAATGTTTGGTTATATGCTTAGTTAAGTTTTGATGAATGGTTGTATTATAGATTATATAAGTGCAAATGTTTGGAAATGTTGTTATATAATTAGTATAATGATATGAGGTCATTATGGTTTTGGTTGAACATGATTTGAGTTGTATTATAAGTTGGTATAAATGGATGATTTAGCATATATTTGGAAATGTTTATTATATTTTGGATTGAATGTTTGCTATTAATGTTTGAATTGAGGTGTCTATGAGGCCATATTGATTAAGCACTTACGTTGATTGTGAATTGGTAAATTTTGACATGTTTTGAAATAGTTTTAACAGGTTTGAATGTTGGTTAGGAAGGGAAAGCAATAGCCACACTGAGAGTTACCCCTCCATACCTCCCTCGGGGAGGCTTACACTCAGTAGTTCATAATATAGTTAACTTTACTATAGAACAAGGAAGTATCGCTCGGGGGCTATAGCCAATAGCCCTCTCACTCTATCCTAAACTCTCTGTGTGGCTATCGCCCTCCCTCCCTAACTTTATGGAATGCTCGGGAGGGCTAGCCACTAAGAACTAACTAACAACAACAGTAGTAACGTTCGGATGCTATAGCCAATATCCCCCTTACTCGTGTTCAACCTAGAGCTGATAACATAGTCATCTTGTCACCTAGAAGAATCTGAAAGATATCGTAACGAGCTCTACTCATGACTAAATAGCTTTAACATCTAGGTATTTCATTGGTCACTTATGATATTTTAAGCGGTTCCTCCCTCTTAGAGGCAGGAGGGTTAAGGTCGTCTATCTCTATGTTTAAGAGCTTTTCTATTAGTCTGAATGTATATATGTTATCAGCTCTAGTGTGAACACGAGTGAGGGGGCTATTAGCTATAGCACCCGAACGTTAATGATGTTTTTGTTGTTAGTTTTTATTGGCTAGCCCTCCTGAGAGTTCCATGGTCGGTTCGCAACCCCTAGATACCGAAGCGTCCTTAGGGTGATCTCGTAGTTCTTACGGGTTGGAGACGATAGGGTTGGTCCATGGATTTTCCTTTTGCCGCATTTCACTAAAAGGGTTGAAGGGATATAGTGCATCAAGTTATTCACAAGGGCCAACTTGATCTTCTTCCCTAGGGATCCCAGATGCGGGAACCTACGGGAGTCGTCAACTCCAACTACCGTCCATGTACGATCCATACTAGAGAGGATCATCATGCAAACCTTAGCATTATCTGTCACTCCCTTTTCTTCAAAATGTTGTTCAAGTTTGGACCACCATCCTTGAAAATTTGTCCCATCAAATCGAGGGTACTCAAGCTTATGAGATCTACTAGAACTATCAAATTAACCCAATCGAGATTCCATACTCGTACTCACCATTTCTAGCAAGGGATTAGTTTCCATGGGGTCATGAGACTGGCCACCAATAGGGGCTTGTAATGGATCTTTTGGAACAAATCAAGGTGGAGCCCCTCCCAAAATTCTCTTACCCTTAGCTAGAGCAACTGCATTACTAGCAATAAGGGTAGGATCTGCCAAATATTGCTCAAACAAATTATGAAGTTCAGATCTCAACTCATCCTTGAATTCCTTGAATCTGGCATCTAACCTAACATCCCATTATGTGAATTCACCTTGGAGTTTAGCAACCTCCTATTGCAGCAACCTAATATCCTTTTGCAACCGAGTAGTGACTAAATCACTACTTATGGAGGATCAATGGAGCTCTGATACTTTTTTTGTAAGTTGAAATAGAAAAGAGAGATAGCACAAAAAATAAAGAGAAGAATAGGAGAATCGGAAGGAAGAGAACAAGAATGAAAATTTGATTTGTCAAAATGATAATTGTTTCCCCCTCCTACAATAGTTGTTTAAAGATAAAAGGAAATGACTCTTACAAAAGTTAGGTAGCCCCTTAACAGCTAAAGTGTAACACCCTTAACCTGTATCCATTGTCGAAATAGGGTTATGAAGCATTACCGAATATTACATTTCAAAATAATCAAAATTTTAAATAATATATTTTACAACATCAATCATAGCAAACTCCATTAATAACATACATATTGTCCCTTATATGAGCCCTCAAAACCCTAAAAACACATGAGAAACAAATTGGGACTAAATTGGGAACATAAAGAATTTTTTGGGAAAAGATGAAAATTTTCAAAACTGTAGGGGTCACACGGCTGAGAGACACACCCGTGTCTCAGGCCGTGTGGAAATTCGAAGTAGGGACACATGACCATGTCCGAGCCCGTGTAACTCTCTACTTGGGTCATAGGGCCAAGCCACACACCCATGTGACAGGCCGTGTAACTCTCGAAATGTAACCTTTAAAAACCTACGGGGGACACATGGTCGTGTTGCCTGGTTGTGTGTCACACACGGCTGAGACAGGCGCCTAAGTCTCAAACCGTGTAGACAAAAAATAGGTCATTTCAAAGCCATTTTTTCTCACCCATTCATGCACACACCTATAACCAATTTACCACGTGTAATCAAGTATCCCAAAGTACACCAAACCATACAACCGCAGACTATCCAAATAGGCACATATTCATACAACCAATATGCCCAAAAGGCACCTCAATCATAGCAATTAAACGTGTATAACTAAATGCTTAGTTTAGCCAAAACTTACCATTTTGTACACATATCAAATTCACACTCATATGTACCTAATTTACCATTTAACATTTAGCGTCATAAGCCATAAATATCAACTACATTTTTAATACCAAAATGACCATGTTCAACTTGCATCATCTAAGTATTATAAAGACTATAAAGTCATCCATCAAAAGACCACATACATATATCCACATATCAACCATTTCAATCATTCAAAATACCAAATTTACAAGCCAAAACATAATGGCTAAAACATCAACCCAAAACACCTATACATGTGCATATTTATCCAATTATCAATTAACTTGGTCTCATGCCAAAACATAACATAATTGATGCATAATAACCATACCATTTGGCCATTTAAAGATACAAATCTAACCATATCTAGATGGTTCCAACAATCAACATGTATACAAACCATATTTCAATCATGCATATCTATTCAAAACCTTTCCAAAGCATACCATATATTGACCATGTTGAGGTTAATTCGTCATATATCACTTCGGCCATTCAAACATGCTTTAGCACATTATCAAATTAACACATATCAACAAGGCACCAAATGTATCAAGGCTACATCACCCCAAATGATATATACATGCCAAACTCATTAACTAACATTCAACCAATCATCAACCATAAGTCCACTATACATGCCATTATAACCTTAACCAAGACTTCAAAATCTACTGATATAATCGTTGGATAGTGTGATGGATCTCCAACTAGCTTCTAACCCGATCAAGCTTCTGATAATCTGAAAAGTAAGGAAAAATAACTACGTAAGCAATGAATGCTTAGTAAGCTCGTATAAACTTTAGTCATATCAATCCATTTCAAATATGAAATTTATACATATCAAGAATAATCCTATACCGCTACCGCAAGATTCATAAAACCATATTCAACAACTCACAAAGTGAATAAATCCACAACATCATATATACATATCATCCTTAGCATAGTAGGATTTTAAATAACTTTAAACTCTTTCAAATTTTCTTATTTTCATTTGCATTTCATTGCGTTCCATTGCATTTACTTTCTTTCACTTAAATAACAACATCAATTCAACACATCATTCTCTTTTTCATCATTTTACACTTCAAGTATGAACTTACTATTTCATTACCTTTCCACACCCGTTTCATACGTATAACACACAAGACATAAGAATATCATTCAACCACAGTCACTATAACACCCCAAATTCGGTCTAAACGTTATGACCGAATCTGACGTTGTAACACCCCTTACCCGTATTCGATGCCGGAATAGGGTACGAGGCATTACCAGACACATACACTTATAAACATGTTAAATCGAGTTATAAAGTTTCATTCAAATTTAAACTCTTCAAATTTTTAACATGCTTTTATAAATCTTCACGTTATAACTTCAAAATACTATATTTCTAACAAATAGGGTTTCTGAGACCCAATACATACTCATGCAATTCAATACTTCATTTCCATTTCATTTAATTCACGATTCTCATGTTCACGATTCAATTCAATTTCTCAATCCAATATACATTTCAATACCACAATAATTCATTTAATTCAAATCATATCATTTGCAATTTCCATTTAATTCACGTACAATTCAATTTCATTAAGTTCAATACTAATACATATTTATCGTTTAACTTAACGTCCCCTTTTTACATCATTTTACACTTCAAGCATGAACCTAGTATTTCATTTCATTTCCACTCCCGTTTCCTATGCATATCACACAAGATATAAACATTACACTCAACCATAGTCGCAAGCTAGTCTTTTTGAAGACTAACCACATGATAAACCATTTTAATAAAGATTACAAACTTTAAACTTACCACCCTTTTATGATCACAAGCATATTTCCATCTAGACATTTACCATCTCAATGCATAATTTTTTAAATTTAATGTGGCGTAATCCAGCCACAACTTGGCCAAAGCCTAAGCATACACACCAAACATGCTAGCCAAATAAACATATAGGATAAGCATTATAAGCACGGATAAACACCACATTTATTTATGTATCAAACTTATCAATATGAGTTAATTCATAAACCATTTCTGACATTGCTACATACCAAATCATATACCAAGTATACCACATACACCTACTATGAAACTTTATTTTCTCACATGAACTTTAACTATAACTAATAATGCACAATTATAAACACCATTTCTTTTCAATTGTTTATCGATTATAATCGAGCATATGGTCAATTATACACAAATCATTCATATGTTCTTCCAATTTTCCTCCTCCTCCTCTTCATTCCACATCCTTAATGTGTATAACACACTTAAAAAACATTAACTACAATTTCACTATTCACTCACATGTATACTCAAAGCTGTCTATTCGAGTCAGAGGCGCTAAATTATTTTTACCTAGAGCTACAGAACTCCAAATTAAGATCCGTAATTTTCCCCAAAACTAGACTCACATATCTTCTTACCATAAAAATTTTATAATTTTTGGTTTAACAAAATACTATAGTTTATTCTTTAAATTTTCCCCTATTTCACTGTTTGACAGTTCTGACCTCTCTTCACTAAAAATTAATTATCTCATTGTACAGAATTCAGATATTATTTCCATTTGTTTCTATTGAAAATAAATTCACTAAGGATTCTAAAAATATAAACTGTATCCCATAATTATTTTTGTACAATTTTTTAAAATTTTCAAAAGTCAAAATAGGGGATTCCAAACTCATTCTGACTCTGTCTAACTCACTTTCAATCACAATTCAATTCAAAATTCACTTTTCCATTTCTAAGTCGATATTCAATTCAATTCCACACCTATATTCATTATTCAATTACACTTAGTCAATTTCCCGATGAACACTTTAGAATAATAATAGATACTCGGTGGATTCAGCACATAGCAACCACCCTATTAATCAATGATGTCCGATGGAATCAGCACATAGCAACCACTTTACTAATCAATGATGTTCGGTTCACATAGTAGCTTGCACATAGTACTACATATGTGACCATTACCATTCGATACACGTAGTAGCCTGCACATAGTACTACACACGTGATTGAAACTATTCGGTACACATAGTAGCCTGCACATAGTACTACACATGCGACCTATCATTCCGGTACACGTAGTAGCCTGCACATAGTACTACACACGTGACTATCACTTTCACTTTTACATAGTGGCCTACACACAACCCGCGCCACACAAGTGATCATTTCTGTCACTTCATTCGTATCCCTTTTTATTCCAAAGGTTCATTTGGGAATTTTTCACTTTTTCTCACTTTGTTTTTATCTATCAATTTCAATTTCTCGTCTTTCTTGATTTATAACAATACATTTAACTTATATAACATTCACACTATTCATCCCAGTCCAAAAATTATACTTTGAAAAAATTACATTTTTGCCCCTAAGCTCGTAAAATAATTTTTATTCAATTTCCTTGAATTTTAGGACTAGATGAACCATTTTTATAAATATAGCAATCCACAATACTCACTTATTCACACACTTGTGACATATTTTATAACTTTTACAAATTAATCCTTTTAGGCATTTTCATCGAAAATTACTTAGTACAAATCGTTTATCACACTCCAAACATTCATATTCTTCCATAAAACATCAAAATACATGCATATCATTCATGGGTAAGTTTTTAAACACAAACCCAAGTTCAAAACAATGGTAAAAATAGGTAAATCTTGTTACAAGGATTTCAAAAACGTAAAAATCATTAAAAAAGGGGATAGAACGGACTTACAATCGAGCTTCGAAGCTTGAAAAACCCTATCCATGGTTTCTCCGTGCAATTTTCGGCCTAGGGATTGAATATGGACAAAAATTGGATTTTAATTTTGTTTTTAATTCATTTTAATAACTAAATGACCAAAATGCCCTTAATGAAAAACTTTGGAAACATGTCTAACCATACTCATTTTTGTCCACCAACTTAACTAATGGTCTAATTACCATATAAAGACCTCCAATTTAAAATTTCATAACAATTGGACACCTCTAACATATAGAACTCAACTTTTGTACTTTTTACAATTTAGTCTTTTTGACTAAATTGAGTGCCCAAACGTCAAAATTTTTGAACGAAATTTTCACGAAATCATTTTGTGAAATCGTAGACCATAAAAATATAATGAAAATAATTTTTTTTTATCGAATTTGTGGTCTTGAAACCACTATTCCGACTAGCCCCAAATTCGGGCTGTTACAGTCACAAGCTAGTGCATTTAAACATAGCTCTTTTCGAATTAATCACATGATAAACCATTTCATAAGAAATTGTATAATTTAAACCTTACCACTCTTTCATGAACACAAACATATTTCCATTTGACCACTTACCATTTCAATGCAACTTATAAGTAAACATAATACCATTCAACCAATAGCTTGGCACATGCCTAAGCATCAAACAACAACACATGTTAGCATACTTCAACATATTTCATATAAATTCAACATTGATAACCATTTATTCTCAACATGTAACACTTGAGTTTATTACTTATCTTAACTTACATAATTTCCATGTATCATCATATCAAATATGTTCATATATGTACATGTCATAATACATATCATTCTCTTACCGTTTCTCATCTGAATAATGCCCGTTGAACCATTTAGAATACCGTTGGATACTCGGGATAGCTCACACATAATGTGCTAACTCATATAACTGTAATCTGTCAATTCCTGTACATGTATGCTCACACGAGTTGTGAATCAGGATGCTCACACGAGCTGTAAATCAAAAGTCTCACACGAGCTATGAAAATGGGCCTACTTACACGAGCTGTGGGTCAGAACGTAGCTACACGATACTACTCACACGAGCTATGGAGTATCCGCAACACATGCTGGACCTCAGCCATCGGTAGGACGTTCAAGACCAGCACCCGAATCATGTAAACCCGAATGACATGTTATTTGTATCCTACAAATTCCTAAGGTTCAAACGCGGCTTGGCAGCCGTCGTACATCATTGGATTTATGTCGTTTCATAACACGGTAAATTGCATACTAACATATATATTGAGTTAATCACAATATAATCATATATTAACATTCAATTTAATCAAAATTATACAGAATACAGTTCATACGAAGTTACTTGGCTAAATTGCAGAAATACTAAAGTTTAGGGGTATTTTGGTAATTTTTCATTTTCCTTAATTTTCCACCCGATCTTGATCTAAATTAATAATAATTTCATTCAATCTATCAATTTATACAATAAAAATGTATTTCATTCAATTTGGTCATTTTTAAAATTTTTACAAAATTACCTCTAAAGTTTTACTTTTATTCAATTTAGTCCCTGAGCCCAAAACATGCAAATTAACCATTTTTAATGAAAAATTATAAAATTTGAATATTCATGGCCCCAATATCAGCCCATATTTGTATTATTTTCACATCAAATCATTGTACTTTTACTATTTTAACAATTTAGTCCCTAATTAGAAAATTCATCAAAAATCACTTAACAAAATATTTTTAAATACCAAATAATATTTCAAATTCATCATTTAACATCAAAAAATCACTAGATTCATCAATGGAAACATTCACAATCTTTAACAGTTTCAAAATTGAAGGTACGAGCTAGGTGGACCAAGTTGCAAAGATCTCAAAAACATAAAATTATTGAAAACGGTGCTAAAACGGACTTACATGCATCATCACAAGGTAAGCCAAATATTTAAGGTCTTCCATAGAGTTTTTCTCCGTTAAAAATCGGTGAAGAAGACATTAAGGTGATGATAAAACATTTTGGTTTTATTTTATTTTAATATAATTATCAAATTATCATATTAACCTTAGTTAATAATTAAATAAAACATCATATTCATGTCCATTATTGTCCATTAACACCTTGAATGGTCTAATTACCACTTAAGTCCCTTTTTCTTTATTCAAATAACCATTTAATCACTCAAATCAAATAGTGATCAAATTTTACATCTTTTACGATTTAGTTCTTTTTAATTAATTAACTATTGAAACATTAAAATTTTTCAACGAAACTTTAATACCATCTTAATGACACTCCGTAAATATTTATAAAAATATTTACGGCTCATTTTATAGAATCGAGGTCCTGATACCTTATTTTCTAAAACCACTTGACCATAGAATCTTACCACTTAAACTTAATAAATCGCTTATATAACAAAAATCACTATATAAAAAGTATTTTATTCTCCACATGCAACCCCAAAAAGAAAGAAAAGAAGATATATGGTTTACCTTTGAAGAGAAAATGAAAGGCTCTCTGCTTTTGATTTCTTTTTTTCAAGTTTTGATTCGCTCACTATTTTTTGCTTTTCCCTATGGCTGACTACTAACTAGAGGTGTCCATGGGTCGGGCTCAGGCCGAGCCTAGAAAAAATTATTTTAAAAATATTTTAAAATAAAAAATAAAAAATAAATATTTATTATATTCGGGCCGGGCTGGGCCCGGGTCAAAAAAGTGGTGCCCGAGACCCGGCCCGTTTTCTAAACGGGCCTTATTTTTTTGCCCAAACCCATATTTCGGGCCTATATTTTTGCCCAAACCCTCCCATATTCCGGGAGGGCTGTCGGGCCAAGCCGGGCCGCCCGGCCCATGGACACCTCTACTACTAACCCCTTTTCTCGCTCTTATTCATACATATATATTGCTCTGTTAATCTTGATTATTTTTAATCCTGCAAGTTATTAACATACTTATCTTGTTTTGTTCTACTTTGATCTTTTTCTGGTGAGAAAAACGAATTCAATAATTTGTTATCTCTGTAATCAAACCTGTTGAAGAAAGGGCTGAAAAATGTGTGTTGTGTGTGTTCACACTAGCGGCTGAAACCCGATAGGGTTTCCAAATGTTAGCTGTAAAGTGCGAGCTCACACAATAAATTGAGCTTTGGGCCGAAATTTTTTTGCTAAAAATTAATAGATTTGAACTATTATGTTTAATAAAAACATGTTGCAAACTAAAAATTGGGCTCAAAATTAAAAAGCAACTCGGGCTTCAATGAAATTTATTTGGGCTCTAAACTAAACTACTGCTTCAAAATGCGACTTTAAAATTTTGCTAAAAATTAATAGATTTGGACTATGTAAAATAAAAACGGGCTTTAATGAAATTGGGCTCTAAATTAAACTATTGCCTCAAAATGAAATCACTCTTTTAAAGAAACTTATTTGAATTTTACAAATTAATTTGCGCCTCTGAAAACGGGCTTCGACTTTTAAAATTTTACCAGTATTTCCATATTATTCCCAAGCCTACAAATAATTTTATTTAAGATAGAGCACAGATTTAATTGTATTATATATATATTAGAAAGTATCAAAATTTCAATAAATTAAATTAAATTAGAAAGAGTTAAAGATTAATTTCAATTTAATTGAAACACAATCTCACTTAATTCAATTTAAAATCTTAAAATTTAAGGCAGGAAAAACTCAATTTAGCCATTATTTAAATTTCAATTAATTAACAAATAAATTTTAAAATAAAAAAATTTTCATGATATTTTAAAATTTTTGAAACCCAACCTAAAACAAAATTAGATGTTTACGTCAAGATTTAGACCTTAAATTTGAATCCTTGTATTTTCAATTCCATATTCGAACATGGCTGCCTTATAAAGGTTTCTCTGTCCATCAATACGATGTTGTAGCCCTCATGCTTAGCTTTTGGTTTGGCTGCATTTTCTTTTTGGGGGTTCCATATGTTAATTTATGAGCTTTGATGAAATGAAATTGATGTTGATTGCTTGTTAGAAACAACCAACCATAATTCTTTTCTTAATACCAAGTCACTCAAATACATAATTCCAAAGGCATATTAGCCCTCATTTTAACTTTACTTATTAACATTTTCACCAAATCAAGCCAGTTTTCATTGTATTGTGATTGGTTAATACATAAGTATAACAATGCTATTCAAATCAATGTAATTATTGTCACTATATATAATTTGTAATAATACAATAAATCACTATATATAAATATTGAACCCTAACAGAATATTTTCTTTTTTCTTTTTCTGCTGTGATTTTCTATATATATACGTGCATACATGATGATCAAGTGGATCATATTCATATGTAATAAACAGGAAATGGAATCCTAATTGATGAATAATTTAATTAATCGGAAAGTGAAGAAGGGAGGGGCAAATTCATCAAGAAATACCTAAACAAACGCAACGCACGTTGAGGTTGAGTCAATGGAACTTCATGCCCTGCTCCCCTCACTGTCACATAGGTTAACCCTTTGTACACTTCACTCCAACCACCAACCTGAATATATATATATTTTTTTTCATATTTCACCAAATTAAGTATTAATATTAATCAGAATAAATACAATATACCGATATTAGAAAAATGTGGGGGGAGGGTTATAATTATATTCTGCTATAAATATGTCGAAAAATGAAATTAAATTTATAGGAAAACTGGTTAAATAATAAAATACCTGAGCTTGTTCATCAATCCAAGCATACCAGCTGATGTTGGTTGGGAGGCTGAGTGCATTAATGGAATATCTGGTTGCTGTCAAAGGCAATACAGCATCCGTATCTCCACTGTTCAAAACATATCAAATACCAGGTTGTGAAATAAAGACGATTAAAATGAATGTTTTTGACAAGGAAAATAATTAAATTACCTGAATATCCAAATTCTAATTCCAGCTCCAATAAGTTGTTTGATGATAGGAAGCATTGATTTTGGAGAATCAGTCCAGTTTCGTCTAATAGCAGAACTGCAATTTTATATATACCTTAATTAGTTTAGTTTCATAATCCATTTTAGTATGAAATAAATCATCGAAACACGAATGCGATACATATATTGAACTTGAATAGAAGAAAACAAAAAAGTTGAGCCATTATTTAATCCAATCCATCAAAATGATTAAATGAATAAATTTCATTTGAGAGTACAATAAAGTAGTGGAATAATGATGAAACCTGCAAGTAGTCCAAGGATGACGAAGAGGAGTGAGATGTGCATGAAGAGCCTTTTGAACGCGTCGGTTATTCATATATCTTCTGGTATACATTACTACACATTCATCATTTCCTCTAAATCTCCATGGCTGACACATTCAATACATAACGTAAAATATTAAACGCATGCAATTCTAGCTAAAATTAATGGATCCAATTTTCAGCCAAACACTAAATAAAATAAAAAGGTAGAAATGGGGGTGAACTTACCAGGGGGAGTTGAGCTAAACGATGGTTAGAAGTGGAAATGGCATTGCAAGGAGGGCCATAGATGTTGTAAGGATTGATGTTGCCGAACTCCTCATAAGCACCACTCAAAGCATTGTTACATCCATCCTTGGGGAATAAGAATGTATCATTTGAGCATGACCTTTTTAGTTCTTTGTATGTTGATTCTGATATCAAACCATGGTTCCACCAATATTCATGTGATCCAATGTTGTCATAATAATCATCCAAAAGTGGATTTCCCAACTGCTCCATGTTCAGTATTTTATTTGGTTAGGTTTAACATGATTTGAAGTCAATATATAATAAAGGGTTTTTTATTAAAATAATATAAAATTTTAAAAAAATAAAATGGCTATGTTTCAAAAATTATGTACCAAAATGGTACATCCAAAGTGGTGGAAGGGCACCACCCTAATTTCTGACGGATCTGACACAAAAATAAAGAAAAAAAACTGATAAAAAAAACTGATGAAAAACAATAAATAAAACTGATGAAAAAACAAAAAAAAAATTGATGAGACAACACACCGATCACGCCTAGGGAAAAGGCGGCACCAATCACGCCATCCCCATAGGCGGCACCCACACTCTCCTTTCCTTTTCTATTTATTTTTTTTCCTTCTCTTTCTCTTTCCCTCTCTCTATTCTGCTTCTCTTTTTTTCTTTCTTTTTCCCTTTCCGTCCCGTCCCGCCCCGCCCTCTTCTTCTCCTTCTTCTCTTCTCTTCTTTTCTTCTTTCTCTCTTCCAGCCGGCCAAAAATGGGCATTGGGGACCTTATAATGGTCCCCAAACAAGTCACGGGCCTTCATGCATGACATGCCCCATCGTTGCAGCAACCGGTGCCGCCTATGGGGAAGGCGTGACCAGTGCTGCCTCTTCCCCAGGTGTGACCAGTGTTGTTCCATACCACTTTTTATTTTTTTTATCAGTTTTTTTTTGTCAGATCTGTCAAAAATTAGGGTGGTGCCGCCTATGCACCACCCTCCACCACTTTGGATGTACCATTTTGGTACATAATTTTTGTTACATGTGATTTTAGTTTTTTTTTAATTTTATATTATATTAGTAAAAAACCCCAATAATAAGATAAAAGTAATTTTCAATTTAATGGTCATGAGCCAACTTGAGTTAATAGTTTAGTTTTTTTTTTCTAATCTTCTTACCCCAACGTATCATTGCCCCAGTTACAGTTTCAAAAATAATAAAATATTTTAAAAACTGTATTACTATTTATATTCTTATAATTAAGTTTAAATAGTAATTTTAAATTAAGCTTACTTTTATAAATTTAAATTAATTAATTAATTAATTAACTAATCAAAATAAATACAGAGAAGAACCCATAAAGCGAGATATTTATAATCTAAGATATCAAAGTTTTCTGAACAGGTTATGGAGATGAATAAGAGATTTGATCATAAAAAAAGTAAATGAAGGAATTAAAGTAATGAAATTTATATATGGCATGTTTAATGAATTTGGACTGACCAAAAAACCTTTGAAATTAAGGACGGGATTCTTGACTCCTTCGTTGCGATGGACGATAACTTGAGATAGCTCAGGAATATAATGACCTAAAAATTGACAGAATCAAAAAGTTAGCAAAAGAGTACCCAATTTAATGATAATGCAAAGATTAAAATTAATATTCATCCAAATGAATTAATTAATGGGGAGAGTGGGTGATGGAAAACTAATTAAACCTGCATAGCTTTCTCCAGCTATATAGAAAGGCCTGTGCTTGTAATTTGGGAACCTCTCTAACCATTTCATAAGAAACGTGTATGCATCTTCGGCTGCATTTCCATTTTAAAATTAACGTACGAATTAGCTGTTTGTGAGTAGAAAACATAATCCAAGGGTCCTATTATCTTTCTAAATTTGTACTATTTCCAAGTAAATTATTTTTTGATAATATATATTATTTTATTTACATTTAACTATATTAACAAATTATTTAAATTTAGTTGCAAAAATATATTGTTATTATTATAAAAATAAATTTTAATAGTGAAATTAGTTATCCAATTTTACTTAATTCAGGCTTGAACAAACAACAACCCCATTTAATTTATGAACATATTTAATAAAGAAATATAAATATTAAAATTCAAATCTGGAAACTAACTTTTAAAAGGTTTTTTGGCATGGCACAATTAATAAGAAACATAAATTAAAATAATACCAACTCAAGACGATACTAAAACATAATTATGAGTTATAACACATGAAATATTCAAACAGTTGACAAAAATACGAACGAGCGAGCAAGTCTAATGATATGAAGGGGTTAAACCTGGATTAAATTAAAAAAATTAGTTAAAGGATAGGCTAACTAATTTTTAACATTTTTTTTTATGTTGCATGACTATTTTCATGGTAAAAGCATTATAGAGACTTTTATAATAAAAGTTGGAATGTATTTTATTTTTTCTACTAAAAAATTGAGCGAATTAATTCTTATACATTAAATTAAAAGTAAATTGATCATCAATTATACGGTTAAAAATTAAAGTGGTGTGTCATGTGTACCTCATATAAAAGATAAGTTTTTAATAACAAAAATACATATTTAAACTAATTTATCCAATTTTTTAATAAAAAGAGTAAAATATAAACAATCTAACTACTAATACAAAAATTTTCATTTTACTTTTACTTCAATTTCACTCGTTTCGTGAATGTTAATATATATATATATGTACCTGTTCTCTTGTCGCCCGCAGTGTAAATATCTGATGATGTATTTGAATAAGAAAATCCCACACCCGCAGGTGAATCTAGGAATAGCAAATTTGCCTCTAGAAAATAAAATATATATATTTGTTTAATTTGATAATCATATTTTATATGTTATTGAAAATTAAAGGGATAATTGGATGCATGAATGAATTACAAATCTGACCTTGATTCCAGGCGTAGGGGTTCAAACGAAGAGACTTGCCATCTTCTCGAACTCGAAAGGGACCTACTTCCTCGGAGGCACCATATGCTATAGAGGAGCACCCTGGCCCACCATTCAGCCATAAAACCAACGGCTTCGTTTCAGGTCGACTCTTAGCCGGCGCCTCCGTCAACCAATAAAACAGGGCTCGACCAGCCTTAGCCTCCACTGTAATGTATCCCGAGTATTGCGAGAACTTCACATTCCGCGGCTGTCCGGGTAGCTTCACGATCCTATCTCTCGCCTGTTCTTTCCGGTGACCGCCCTCCGCCGACCAAACAACTAGGCTTCCGATAACCAAAAAATAAACCAAACGAAATGACGAAGAAGAATTAATGTACTGATGTGGGGTCATTGGAAAATTCCAAAAAAACTTGATTTTGGGGGAAAATTTTGGAGATTCAGACTTTGGAGTTTGAACTCTTAAATTGGTGTGTTAACTCGTTTTGATTGACTTCTATTAAGCTAACTGTAATTTATAAGTTCTTTTTGGAGGTCAAAAAATGAAACGTGCATGTCAACTTCTTGAATAATTTTTAATCTATTAATTTGATCACCAATCTTCACCATCCATAAACCTTACATTTTCACTGTTGTTAATACGACAGTCACATAATTGCACAGACATAAACCAAATATATAAATGCCATAAAATGTACGTAACACCCATTTTCAATGCATCAGAATTTATATCACATATAATTATAATAACATTAATATTAGACAAGTTTGGTGATCTTTTAACTTCTTTTGATGCTTAAATATATATTATTTTTATTCTTTTGTTCAACCACACACGATTTCTACTTTGTCTCTTCACATTTTGTTGAACCATTTCCACATCAAAAACTTCAATGATTTCTACCAATTTGATGCTTATGGTAAGGGTTAGTTCATATAGTATAATTGAAAGTGATTGATGCCTATGGATTCAATATTTACAATTTCTATAATTACTTTAAAACTAGAATTTATTTATTGTATATCTTAAATTTCAAGAATTAAATAATATTATCCACTTAGAACCAATAAAATATTCAAATTTAATTAAAAAATTTAAATTAAAAGTGAGTCCATATATCCAAATTCAAATTTCTTATCCCCTAGTAAGTAGATTCAAAAACTAAACTTGAATTTCAAATGATGGATCTTTAATGAGTTAATATTAATATTTGTTTTTAATTAGATGCGAATAGTAATTTAGAATATCCAAATTCATATATTCTTTGAATTTATACTATTATTTAAAAGGTTAACTGAGTTAATTTCACCCATCAACCGCATTTCGATTTAACTAAAAAAATTACAAAAATACTTTTTTTTATAAAATAACAAACATTGCTATGAAAGTATTTTTGTCATCTTATATTCTATACAAAATCTAGAAAAATGCACATAATGGATTTCATCCTAAGGCAACAATTTTCAATATCTTAACTTTTAAGCCTTCAACGAAGGCCTAGTTTGTTTTCCTATTATCAATTTTTTATAAATATAGTTGTTATATGTAAAAAATTCACCCACATCGCAGAATGTGTCATAATATAATAAAAATAATACATGTCCAAATAACTATAATCAAAATTAAATCATTACAATAATAACAACTTATATGTAAATATACCTTACTATTAAACCGATTTCTTGGACATATTGAACTTAATGTAACTATTAAATGGTTAAAGATTTGGTAGAGTCCTATAAAACAAATGGAATTTGAAGATTGATTAAATATATTTTAGTTTTAATAATTTAAGATTTTATATGTTAAATAATACAAAAACATGATACAATAAAAATAATAATATGAACACAACATAAATATTGTCAAACTTTATATAATATAAAAGAGAGTACCGGGTAAACGCCTAAATACGATTCTTCACTCTTGTCTTCTAAATTGTCATCGGCTACATAGCTTCCTTGACTCCGGATCACCATCGACTACTCAACTTCTCAGACGAGATATCTCTCATAGAACCATTCGCTGGTAGCAAGAATATCCCTTACATCATACCATCCGTTGTTATGGTCAAGCTACTCACTTTTCAGTGTTAACACTCTTAAGGGTCGCTGAGACTCACCTGAACATAACAATCTTGTATGACCTCAAATGAGTAACAAAATGAGCTCCACCACATATGTTCCCCATGCATTCCATGATAACAACTGATTGGTAATAACTTGCCACATCACAACTACCTAACAAGAGGATTCCCCCTATAAATACCCAACATAACTATGAGAAAAGGACATTCTTCCTCATTAGCAACCTTAGCACTTACTTTTTGCATTGTCTCATTTACCTTCACAACTATCACTCTCCTCATAATCTTTTTTAACTTTTTACCTGTTTAGATGAATCGACTTCTTTTACACCATCATCTTCTCCTCCTTTGTTGATATCCCTCACCAACATTAACGTATTAAAATTTATATAAATATATAATACCTATAAGCTGTGAAGTTATATAATTTAACCTAAAATTTTTGTTTGAAATGATAATTTAACGTGCCACATCAGCTTACTATTATACTGTTAATGGCAATTAACGGATCAGTGGCTAAAATGTTACAACACGTTAGTGTAAGTGACTAAAACGTAATATTTCAAACATAAATAACTAAAATGTAACTTGAAGTAAACAAAAGCGACTATTTTAGTAGTTTACCTTTTCTGTTTTATGTTAGTTTTTTAAATTATTTTAATATATATGCTTTCTAGAATATGTATCTTTGTATTAATATCATTGTAAAATTTAAAGAAAAGCTCCTAGTATGATATAAGAGTTAATAGTTGATATATTGCTACGGAAAAATTTAATTTCACAAAAGGTATTCAAATTAATATTGCCGCATATTTCATTTTTTAATATTTAACACTTTATATTTTTATTATATCCAAAAAAAAAAAAGGTGAATGTCACTCTTTAAACCTAATTTGTGGAGCCTAAATTTTTCCATGTAATATGTGAAATAAAATTGTTTATAATATAATATATTTATCTTAGCAATCTCGATATTAAAATATTTATACAGAAAGTGAGGTTTGCTTGTGATTCAAGGGAAAATAAGCAAAAACCACTCTCAGCAGAAAATTATAATTAATTTCCATTTTAAGAAGTCTCATTTTTTTAAAAAATAAAATAAACTAATTAATTGCGTGTAAAAATTGAGAAGACAAGAAGATCAAAGGTGAGGTGGATGAATATTCAAGATCTGCGCTAGTTGGTTTGACCAAAATATGTTTTGACTTTTCATTGATGGCACTGATGAAGGGCGTGGGCATTAATCTTGACCGTCAAAAGGATTGAAAAGGCCCACCGTCAGATTTATAGTTTTTTGGACCGCGTGATTTCGTTTCACTCTTTCCCTTTTGTTTATTGGATTACCAATAGAGTAAAGTTCCTTGGATCAGACGATAGGGATCCGCTCTCCCGCCCTATCGGACGCCTCGTATTAAGGCTTCTTGTTGGCTTTGTTGACCTCCATTTCAATTTCTTTATCAACTTTTCCTTTTTATTTTATAATCCTTATTTTAAGGTCCCCTTCTATAATTATCCATATAGTTTTATAGTAGAATTAGATATAAAAATTAAAATACAATTCTACATGTCAATCCAATTCTCTAATTAAAAATGATTATTGTAAATTAATTTTAAAAAGAACTACAAAGAAATTTAAAATATTGGCATGTGTCCTTATAATATATATTTTTAAAAATACATTACTGAACTTATGGATTTTTTTTATTCTATCTACATAGGATAGTTAATTACCCAAACAGATTAAATAATTTAAATCAGTTTTTTAATAAGAATTTTATTTCTTCACTTAAATGGATATTTCAATATATTAAATTTTGTATATGGGTATGACTTTTAGTTAATTATTTAAACACCTGATTAATTCACTGATTTTAATTTGTAAATGTAAAATTCAATAATCGTTTAGGAGGAAGTCCTTGGCTTTCTCAAAGCTGGAGGCTCGGGTTCTTTTAAGCATAAAACTTGCATCTCAACCAAAACTAAGAGATAAATATAAGTTTTTGTTTGATAATTCATTAAAAGAATAAAATTAATTAAAAATTAGTATTTTAATTAATTGCTTTTGAGTAATTATTTGCGAAGTTCTATTTTACAAGTGGGAATGATATTTTGACATATGCCTTATTTATTTATTTTTAATTTTTCTTAAAATTATAATTTAAGAACACACGATAAAATCTCAACCTCGTCTGTGGAGTCAAAACTTCCACCCGCCAGCGTATTGAATGATTATCTTTATTTTTTCTAACAAATTTTACAATTTCTAATTAAAACCAAATGATAGAATTTCATAATTTAAAATTAAAATTGAGAAAGGATCCATCCACTTACATTTGTGTAAAACTAAAGTGGTTTTATACATTTTCGTAACTTCTTTTTATATGACTAGTATTTTGATAATCTAACCATCGAATTCATTAAGATATATGTACCTGTAAAATTTTGAATCGATCTGATATCTCTATTATATCGATCTAAAATATTTTTATATATTATATATTTAGTAGACTTAAATAAATATTTTTAAAAAAATAATTTATATATGGAGACTGTTGGATTGTTGAAATAGTGTTTTAGTTTTACATTAAGTACTGGATCCCTCAATTGAAAATCATTTGTTGCTCCATGAGAAACACAATTTTCCTATAATAACAAAATGCTTTTCATTCTTTTTTGAAATAAGAAGAATAAAATTGATATATTTTAAAAAGATATGGTAGTTTGAACTTAAAAAAACAAATTCTAAACCTAACCTACATTTAATGTCTCATCAAAGAGCTAACAACCAATGTTCGTTCAAGCAACAAAAGCAACCTAACTGAAAAAGCTGCTCATCAACTATGAAGACAATATTTATTAACAACTTACTTTGAACCACATCTGCAATTTCAATTATTCAAAGTCCTATAAAGAATACATTTCATAAAAATATTCTACAATTTAGTGATCACTCAACATAATTTCTTGACAATTTGTATTAAAAATTTCTATATTTTCTTTTTCATTTATTCATCGAGAAAAAATGAATACTAACATTAACCTATGCTACCCGGATTCTTCTTTTTCTCTGTCCAGCAGTGTACGACCCTTCATGTATATGAAAAACTTATAAAAGTTTGACCATACACTTAAATATTTCAAACTCACCAAAGTTCGAGCAACATGGATATCGATAAGATTTTTTAACTTGGCATCAGTTTGTTCTCCAAGAATGATCGGAAAAGAATAAAAGCTTGACGGGGACGGTGGAGGGGAACCTCATGACCGGCTCCAGTCACTGTTACCAACGTTAACCCTTTGTATGCTTGGCTCCACCCACCAACCTGGATCGGATCAACAAATAAGTATCAAATCTCTTTTCTTTTTCCCTCATCTTGCTTCTTTCTCAACCTTATTTTCCAACTTAACAGCAAAATTATGTAATGATTGTATCTAATAGTATCCAATTCCAATAATCCAGAAAAAAAGTCAAAGTTTTTTATGGTATGAATAAAAAAATATATTAAATATGTAATGATTCTCAACAAGTGTATTTTCAACCATATAATAATAATAATAATCATAATAATATAGGTACTCACCTTTCCATTGGCGTACCAAGGATACCAATTAATGACGGTAGGTAGCTTCAGTGCATCAATGGAGTACCGTGTTGCCGTCACTGGAACTACTGCATCAGTGTCTCCACTGCACAAACACTTCTATCAGAATGCATTATGACAATTTATGGAAACAGAAAAACGAAAGACCGAAACTTAACCTGTATACCCAAATCCTAAGACCAGCAGCAATTAGTTCTTTGTATATAGGAAGCATAGAGAGAGGAGCATCCGTCCAGTAATTTCCAACGATATCACTGTAAAACAAAGATTTACAGATTCGGAAAAAGTATATGTTCGATACAAATATTTTAAATATTCTCGATGTATTCAGAAAGTGATCATATCTGCAATCGACTATCGGAATATGTGTCAAATACAGATGCTTAAAAAAAATGAAATGCAGGATACCAGAAAGAAATTAACTGAGATTCATAAAATCAAATAGCATACCTGCATGTTTGCCATGGATAAGAAAGAGCAGTTACATTTGCATGAAGTGCCTTCTGGACTTCCAGACGATTAAAATACACTTTCGAATATCTCTCGGCGCATGGATCATAAGCTCTTGACATCCAGGGCTGCATTTTAAGAAACAATCCAACCCAAGCTCTATAAAGGGATTTCAAAAGAACAAAATTGGAGAAAAACTTCAATTCAAAACAGTCTGTTTGGAAAATGTGATCGTATACGTAAATACAGAAACTGACTCTTTACTTCTTTCCTGAGTGTTTGTGTTTATCATCTGCGTAAAAACAAATATACCTATATAGAGAACCTTGGAAATAATTGAACATACCTGTATCAGATACATACTCACATTTGATAACTAACACTCGAATACCCACATCTGATACTAACACATGAGTTCAAATATCATTGTGCCATGACTGTACAAAGGTTAAATTTGAATACAAGACTCTTTTTTATCTTTTATCTCTTTATTCAAATAATCTTAACTTTAACAGGAGAGTACTATGTGGTCCACAACTGTGGTTGCAGAATTTTTGTTAACTAAATGGTGCCTCCTGGACCCTCCACGGCTTTAAAGTTTAGAATTGAAATTCAACAACTGCATCAAGTTATACGAAATAAGCCCACAGATTTAATGCCAATTCCCACTAGAAAACTAGTCACACTGAGACACAAGACTGGATGTGAAGATTAAGTTTCAAATTTATCTGATTTTTTTTGTAAAACTATGCAGATTACTGATAAAACAATGGCGAAATGATACAAACATTCATATTTGAGATCAATGGAAAGGCCCCATTATAGTGTTCATAGGAAGAAAAAACAGAACAGATTGATTGAGAACTTACATAATGACCCCTCATGTTATGCCGTAATGTTGAAGTATCTTTGCAAGGTTGAGTGAAGATGCTATATGGATCGATGTTCCCTTGCTCAATTTGAGCAGCTCTAAGAGCATTCATGCATTGCAGAGATGGATGTGTAGAGGATCCCAAGTCACATGCAACTCGTAAACTTCGATAAGTTGAATCAGAAATCAAACCATGAGTCCACCAGTACTCGAATGTGCCAATGAAATCATGGTAGTCATCCGTTACAGCATTTCCAACCTATATATATTATGACAGAACAAAAACACAAGTCATTTGCACAGGTTACAACAATTGAAGTTGCAATCATGTCTGGAAATGCATAGGAATCTGGTGTCGGACATAGATGCTTCAAGAAACACAAAGAATCGGAGACATTCTCACCAAAAATCCCTTGAAATTGATAACAGGATTCTGAACCCCTTTGTTCCTTTCATAAACAAGTTGAGACAATTGAGGAACATAGTGACCTGAAATTATATTAGTCATTTAGCTTAAACTTCAGGCTTTGTTCATCTATGAACCAAAGTAAAATATTACAGTAAAAAAGAAAAACAGGTATTAAAGTGAAAAAATGACCTGCATAACTTTCACCAGCAATGTAGAAATCTCTATGCTTGTATTGTGGAAACCTTTCAAACCAGTTAACCAGAAAAACATATGCATCTTCAGCTGTAAATTCACAACACCAAGTCTCTTACAATCTAAACCATATGAACCAATTCCCTCAAAAACTTAGGCAAAACTAACTACATGTATGTGACTCGGTCTGAATATGCATTAACATATAATTACCAGTTCTCTTATCACCGGTAGTGTATAAATCTGATGTTGTGTTAGTGTATGAAAACCCAACACCAGCTGGAGATTCCAGGAACAGCACATTTGCTACTACACAACAATTCAAACAAGACAATCTTAAATGAAATTCAGACATAACCAAACGGACAAAAGCAGAACATCATTTCATAACAAAAGGCTTACAGTTGTTCCAAGCATAACGATTCAAGTAAAGTGTCTTTCCATCAGGTCTAATTCTAAAAGGACCAATTTCTTCAGCTGCTCCATAAGCAATAGAGGAGCACCCAGGTCCTCCATTGAGCCATAAAACGAGTGGTCTTGACTCGGGTTTACGACTCACTGGTGACTCAATCAACCAGTAAAACAATGCCCTTCCAGCTTGTTGATTCACTGTCACGTATCCTGAATATTGATTGAATCCAACATTCTTTGGCTGTCCGGGTAACTCAGTGATTTTATCCAAAGTTTGATCCCCAAAACAAGTGGAGAAAATCAGAAGAAGAAAGAAAAAACCAATGGATCTTGACTCACCCATGAATCAACCAATCAATAAATCAGAAAAATGAGCAAAACCCAGAATCAGAAATCCAAAAACAGGACTGGGTTTTCAAAAAAGGAAACTTTGGTGAATACTAGAACATGGGGCTTAGTAAAACTGTAAACCAATCAAGAAGTAATATTTCTGGATTTTCAAAGATGGAAACTTTTGGAAATCCTGGAAAATGGGATTTCAGTAACAATGTAGAACTTGAACTGAAAAAGAGAAGGATGACAGAATGAGAGTACAAAACAGACAAAAAAACAAAAACAAAACTCCAGTTAGGAACGACCTTAAGCCACAGAGTTGTTCTAAATGAGACGATTAAAGGCCAAATCACTCTAAATTCTAACATAAATAAGAAGAACAAAACACTCAATATTCAGATCCCAAAAGATGCCACTGAAATTCCCAAAGAATGCTACAAAGTAGAGAGTGGTTGTGTTGACATCTATAACATTTAACTTTCACAATCTCCAATGATTGTGATTGGTTGTCATGAGGTGTAAAAACAGACATGAAACCAAATAAGCCATGCAAGTTTCTTTATTTTTTGTGCTTTTATGTTCTTGTTTGTCTGTTTTTTCAGATTCAAATAAATGCTTTGAATTTTCTTTTTTCTCTTTTCTTTTTTTTTTCCCCCTTAAACAGGTAAAGCTGCACATGGGCTTGTTCCAAGTTTCGATATTGTGAACTTTGCAATTTTTAAAAAATAATAATAATAACAAATTTGCTTGCTGCTATTAAACTGAAATAAAGGAACAATTTATTAGGTTTAAAAAGATACAAATTGAATCCTGGGAAAAAAATTGCAGGGGAAGAAACTGATCATCATTGTGTTTTTTGCTTTTAAGAATCCAATAAGTACAGCATTTGTACTGAGGTTATAAGCAGCTTTAGAATATTCTAAAGTTCGCAAATGATGGAAATATATCAAGTTATTATTTAATTCAACTTTTTTCTTTATTTCTTTTTGTTTCTTTTATAAAAGATAAAAACCTGGAAATCTTAAAAAAAAAAAAAACTTGGTAATGGTTGTCAATGGTGGCCCATGATATTTACACTTACAAGGTAGGAATCCATATATTTCTCTTTCTACTTTTGAAATTATATTTTGAAACATAAAATTTATTTCATACACCCAGGACTCTAAATAGGTTCCCTTTATAATTAAGAAATATGTTGTTTCATGTGAGTTAATATTATTATTGCAATGAAAACAACGACCCGTTTTTGTTTCGATTTAAAAATTAGAGGAAGAAGTAAAAGTTGTGATATTTTTCATTCTTTAAATTCGATATATTTAAAATTTTAATTCAAACAGATGAGAAAAGATTAAGGTTTTAGAATTTTTGTCAAGTTTAAATTTAATCTAAATTTATTTTAATTTAAATCTCAGCAGACTTATTTTAATTTAGATATCCGTATTCTAATTAATATATGATTTTATTTGTAATGTTTATAATCACACAGGTATCTCCTTAACAAAATAAATAGAGGTAGTTTATAAAATTATAAAGAGTTTTAAATTTGAAATACATAAAGAGTTTTAAATTTGAAATACAGTTAAACAATTATTAAAACTGGAACAAAATATCGTGCCAATGCGTGCTGGGTTATTTAATGTATCTGTTGTATTGTAAATATTTAAAAGTACAACGTAGAATTATTCAAAATTTCATCATTAAAAAATTTGATTTACTTTTTTTTTACAATTACTATTGGACAAATAAATCTTCACTTGTGGATTAAATCCATCTGGTTTATATATATATATATTTTCAACACTACTATTTTCTTTAAAAGAGAAAACAGTATGGCATTGATAATAATAAATTGTTGGATTGGGATACTTATTTATTTATTTAGTAATGAGCAAAGCAAGTAAACTATGCACATGCATTTAGTGCTTGGAATTAAAGCTTTTGACCAAAAATATCAGTAAAATAAATAATAATAAAAAAGGTAGAAAGCTTTTAAGGAAAATGGAGGAAAGTAGATTTAGGATTAATAAACATGAGTTTATAGATAAGAATGTATCATTGTTAAAACAAGGAGACAATGCTTTAAAATATTTGTATTTTCCAATACACGATGAAATTATCAGTGAAGTTATATTGCCGTATTGGTGATGTTGAAGTGTTTACGTATAAAAAAATATATCATTAATATTTATTGATTAAATTTTAAAATTTCATCATTAAGCAATCAAAACAAAAGTTTAAATATTTGGGTTAATATTAGAGTAATTTATCTGAAAATAAAAAATAAAGATGTGATTTAAAATTAAAAAATACTTTTGTCAATAATTAGCTGAAAATTAAATTGATAAGATTCGTTAGTTATTACTTTTAACTGGTTGGATTAATTGATAAAAAAATATCCATATAATATCACTACGAGACACTAGGATAACACGCATAAAATATAGATTATATGAAACGATGAAAGTGAAAGAATCTCAATTGAATGTATAACACTATCTTGAAGCATGCTTTACTTTTTATAAGGAAAACAAATTAGAAATAGTTTAAATGATGACTACTCTAATAGCACCAATATTGTTTCCATCATTTTGAAGGAGCCGAGTAACCTCGTATGGAGCCCGTAGAAATTGATGGCCCTCACCAGTGCATTATCATCATGCCCCATCTACTGTGTTTTTACTAGCCTTGTAACCACCATGTTATCACTTTACAAAATTACTGTCCTTACTCTTAGATTTTGTGCTTGTTGGAGCCCCTCCCTCGAGTACTTCCCACAACTTTGTGTCAATCATCGAGCTAGTCCTAACATTCTTCGCAAAACCGGCCACCCATGAACCTTCGTCATCTCGAATTACTCTACCATTCGTGTGTGCCTCTGTAACTATGCATCACGCTCCATTTCTATTAACTTTGAGCCATACTCATGCTGGTTTCTCCCAATAGATCACCTTGTCAATTCGTTGTTTTGTTGCAACCACATTTGCATATTTTGTTCTCACTCGATTGATTTCCCTAGCCAGTCTCGTAGCTTGTTGAAAAATGTTTTCCCATCCCACAAACTCGAGGAAGTTAAACCATTTGTCTTGACAAATGTCCTATGACCATGTTCCTTTTTCATCAATCATGTAATGACAATGAGAGGATATCATTTACTCTTATAGGCTATGATTCCACTATAGTAGCACCCCTAGCCCGACCCAGTTGCCAGATCCAAGCTATAAGATGTTACAACAATCATCGAAGCAATCACATACAGATTTTATCAATTCATTCAAGTCAAACACCAAATCATATCATAACATACATGTACAATAGGATTTACAAACAAAAATGGGACTTAATCTGACTTATAAATGTTCTTAAATTGATTCAAGTATGAAAAAGGACCAAATTGTACTTTTCAAAAATATGAGTGTGGGTATCGATACCCTACAAGGTACTGATACCACTTTTAGCTTCGAATTGTCAAAAATCAAAATAAAAGTCAAAAGGTATTGATACATAGACCAGTGTACCGATACTTTTTCAAAGGTACCGATACATTGCCTTAGTATTGATACCAAATTGACATTCTATTTGTTTTTAAAGTATCGTTTATTGGGTCAAGTACCGATACCTTAACTAAAGGTATTGATACCTCCTGGCAGAAGTCCAAAAATGTAGCATTTGAGTTATTTTTAACACACAAACCAATTACCAATTCAAATAGTACTTTAGACACATATCAAACCTGCATAATTCAACATTCATAAATACTCAAAACATATTACTAACCATTCTAATTCTACCACTCCTTAAACCGCACTTAGGTATCTAAACATAACATTGCAATTTGTACATTCACCAACCATTTAAGCATACGATACCATCCACATTTTTACTTCCAAACTAGTCCATTCAACACATAAAGGTTCAACATTCCCATTAACATTCAAACTCAATAAATTCATATTCAAAATTTACCAATCACATACTTTAAACTCTGCTTGACACCTTGCCATTATAGTCGTTAAATTTCACCACATATGACCATAAAAAGGCAAGCATTACCTATAGATCAAAGTCACAACCGTTCAAGCAAACACATATACATATGAAGCCCATATACATGCCACATAACTGATCTAAACATGATCAAAAGACTATCGAAGTGAAGACTAGATAGTGTGAGTTCGGAGTTGATTCGATCTTCACATTCCGCAAAAGACAACTAAAAAACATAAAAACATAACCAAGTAAGTGTTACAACTCCTTAGTAAATTTATAGGTATTAAAACAATAAATTTACCTTAAATTCAACACATCATAACAACTAACTTACGACCTATGCCTGTTATACCAATTCACAACAATAAGGTAAGCTCATTAGACATTCAAATCATATATCAGTCCAACACTTACTTATTATTTCGATCTAGTACCATGCAACGGGGTCGTCATCAATAAACCATTTCCATCATTATTTTAACAAATGTATGTATCCGTTCAGAACACATGTTGTCATTAACTTGATCAGTAATATCGTGAACCCCACGTATATTTGAGTATTTACATATATATAACACTATCACAAGTAATATATATTATTCAAGACATTACCATCCACTTATGTTACATCAATTCAAAACTATACATATAATTTATTCATCATATATCCTTTTAACATAATCTTAAAATAATTAACAATCATTTCCTTTTTTTTATTAATTCATGAACATTACTAAATAAATTTGGATACTTGGGTAACTATACCACACCAGAAAGCACCATCGTGTTGTACAAAGGTACCAAATAGTAACCAAAGGCACCAAAATACAAACAGAGGCACCAGAGTGCAAACAAAGGCATCGATGTGTTAATAGGGGCATTGAAGTGTAGTTAGGGGCACCAAAGTGCAATCATATACATTTTAAGCCATATAATATCATAATGTACAAACTATCTAATCATATAGCCATTTTCCCATTCATTCCATAGTGCGTACATATTCATATTTACTATATATTTTATTTTCTTTCAATTTAGTCCATTTGATGCCAACAACAATATATACACTTAGTAATTCAAGATAGAAAACAATACAATACAAAACAATACAATTATATTACGAATTAACAAAGTCTCATATGAACATACCTCTAAAAATAACTAGGATTTAGGGACTAATATGCAATTTCTCATTTTCCTCGATTATCTTCCAATTGACTCAATTCTTGATCTACAATAATTCATTAAAATTTATCAATTCCAATTACCTTATACCATCATATTATAAGTACAAATCAATTAAATTTCAATTTTTGAAAGTTCCCTAATTTTTTTCATTTTATTCAATTTAGTCCTTAAAACTAAAATAGCTATATCTTTCAAATTTAAGCACTATTTTTAATCTGATTTCAATTTCATCCTTTTATAACCATCTAAAATCATTAATTACAAAAATTTCATGTCACTTTCAAAATATTTAAATTTTAGTCCCTACACTCAAAACTAACAAATTTTACTTTACAAATTAGTCCCTTATAACATCTAAGCTTACAATCACACCATTTAATATTAAAAGATTCAAGATTCATCAATGGAAACATTTCAAAAATTGACATACGAGTTAGCTAAATCAAGCTCTGGGGACTTTAGAAACATAAAAATTACAAGAAATGGCTTAAATTACCTAACTAATTGAAGGCGAAAAGCTTGAAACTCAAGGCTGATTCTTATTTCTTCAACTTTGATATTTTCATTGGATGACGAAGAATACCCTTCTCTTTCATTCCACTTTAATTTTTGTATTATTTTATGCTTTTATCTTTATCTTATAATTTTAACTTAATTTTTCATATTAATTTAGATTTTAAACCACCAAAACCATCCACTCTAAAACCAAATGGTCTAATTGTCAATTAGAACTTTAGTTCAATTACAAAATAAGTATTTTAACAATTAAAACATCTAAACTTTTGTAACTTTTACGATTTAGTCCTTGTACCATAATTAATCACTAGTTTGGTAAAATTTCCTATCCAAAATTTGATTCATCTATATAATAACTTTGGAAATATTTAATAAAAATATTTACGAGCTCAGTTTACTGAAACAAGGTCCTGATACCTCATTTTCCAACACCATTAACTTTAGGATCAACACACTTGTACCTTAACTAACTATCCAATTAACAAAATTATTTAACAAAAAATCAATATAATATTATAATTATCAGACTTGATCATCGGAGAATAGGGTCCCGAAACCGCCATTTTCGACACTACAAAAAATCGGGCTTTTACAACTATTGTGGAATGATGCTACATCATGCAGAAGTTGTATAGTCAACGTACCGGCTTTAGATTCCATACATATTTAAACTCAAGGTTTTAGTACATCAAAGTATACGAGTCACGCATACATAGCCCATCATCCATTTAGGATTAAGGCATGTCACATTATGAATGTCACAAGTGAATAAATCCATAAATGAGTTTAGGATAAATTCAAATTGGGTCTTGTTTGATGTATTGTTGGTCAGACAATGACATCTATATGTCTATATTCTGGGAGTCATTTGCTTCGACGTCCAAGGCAAGACATCTTCCCAATTGGACTTGATAGACAAAATAATAGTCTTTCAATCAATTTGCTCAATTTCGATTAGACTATGTGTAACGACTAAGTCTTTAATGGTGTTAGAAAATGTGATTTCGAAACCTCATTACCATAAACCGAGTTCGTAAATACAAAATAGGATCATTTACAGAGTTAATATAAAAATATAATAAAATTTGATTGATAAACTATAAAAGTAACATGTTTTTAATCGCATTCTTGATGCGTTTTTGGATGATTTATTATGTAAATTAGTGAATTTGATGCTCCAAATCCTTTAAATTCATATTTTTATACTTAGGTGAGTATAGTGGAGCAAAAGGAGCTAAAAATAAGCTAAAACCGAGAAAAAATAGCTATTTTTAGCATCCATACGGCCTGAGCATTTCCACATGAGCTGGCCACACGCCCATGTGCCAGGCCGTGTCGATTTTGCACCCTGTTTCCCAAACGCGAAAAACCCCATTTTTAGGCTTTTTGAGCATTCTAAAGTCTATAAATAACAATTAGAAGAAGACCTAAGGGAGCACTCAGAGAAGATTGAAGAAATTACTCGAAGAACACCATCGAAGCCAACTCAGAAGTAGATCTCCTTCAAGGTTGAAGATCTCCTTTTAACTTCTTTCGAAGTTTTAGTGAATTTCTTTATGTCTTGTGGTTTTTCCGACTTTGAAATGTTTTCATTTCAGATTATGAACTAAATTCCCTAGATACCTAGGGAAGATGAAACCTATGATGAATCTTATTATTTGATTTCTGAATTACATGATAAATACTTAATTCTTGTTCTCAATTATGTATGCTTATTTCGTGTTTTAATATTTTTGGGATATTAATTCATGTTTAATGTGCTTATTTTAGTGGAGTAAAAGTCCCTATTTAAGAGTAGATCTAGCATAATTAAGTGGAGTTGCATGCAATCCTAGAAATAGGACGGCATAAATCTACTGGATTAAAGTCAAATCTAATAGGAGAATCCATAGATCGAGTTAATGCGAAAATAGAGGTTTTAATTAGAAAGAGATTTTAATTAATAAACTTAGAGTCAGTTGTTTTTACTCTTGAAAGAGATATTAACATAATTTAGGGGTTTTTACGGATCAAGACACAAGTGAATAAATCATTTAATTCAAATTCAGAATAATAAGTGAAGTCTAGGTGGATTCTTTCCTGGGTATTGTCTTTCTCTTTGGTATTATTCGATTATTTCTTATTTCATTTTTTGTTACGTTCTTAGTTAATTTAGATTAGTAAATTTAGATTAAAAACAATCACCCTAATTTATCGGCTAAATAATAGAAAAACGGTTATTACTAGTACTTTTAGTCCTCGTGTATACGATACTCTCTACTCACCATAGTTATACTATTGTTCGATAGGTGCGCTTACCTTTGTCCTAATTATAGTTAGTGTAGTGATCATCAAGTTTTTGGCGCCGTTGCCGATGACTAAAATATTAGGAACACTCAATTTTTATTAATTTAGCCATTTTTTTATTGTATTTTATTTTTTTAGTTTAATTTTTGTTTTCTAATTTTTATTTTAATTTACTTCTGGCAGGTTCCTTTAGTTTATAACTAGAAGAAATCTGTCGGGACCATTAGTATTTGATAGTGAAATTGAAAGTACAGCTCGTAGAAACCATAGAGAAGCAAGACAGAATCGACAGAATATAGTGGAAGAGCAAGAGGACGTTATTATTATTACTGAGGAGATGGCTGATAATCAGAATAATCAACTACCTCTTGTGGTTATTGCGAATCCTGCAAATCAGAACCAAGCCCACTGTAACTGGGGCTGAATCGAGTATTGTGAGACCCACCATTGCTGCGAATAATTTTGAACTAAAGCCGAACACTATTCAGATGGTTAACAGTTTGTTCAGTTTAATGGTTTGCAAGACAAAGATCCAAATACTCATTTGGATAATGTTTTAGAAGTATGTGATACTTTCAAGATAAATGGTGTTTCTAACGATGCCATTCGTTCATGGTTGTTCCCTTTCTCGTTGAGGAAGAAAGCTAAACAGTGGTTGAATTCTTTACCACGAGGTTTTATCAGTACATGGGATCAAATGACTGAGAAATTCTTACTGAAGTACTTTCCACCAGCTAAGACAACTAAGTTAAGGAATGATATCTCTTCCTTCGTGCAGATGGACTTAGAGACCCTATATGATGCATGAGAGATGTATAAAGATTTATTGAGAAGGTGCCCTTACCATGGGCTACCTCTATGGCTACAGGTTCAAACCTTCTACAATGGTTTGAACCCCTCAACTGAGCAATTGATCGATGCAGCAGCCGGTGGTACTTTGAACAGTAAAACACCTAAAGAGGCTTATGAGTTTATAGAGGAGATGTCACTGAATAATTATCAGTGGCAAGTCATGAGGACGAAGCCAACAAAAGCAGCCAGTGTTTTTAACTTAGATGCGGTCACCATGTTATCGAATCAGGTAGAACTTTTAAATAAAAAAATTTATGGTTTATGTGTTTCTATGTAGGTACATCTGGTGATGCAGTGCGATGCAAATGGAGGTGGAATAAATAATTTAGAATATTTACCCTTCGGTCTTAGCATGGAGAAGAGCAAATAAATTATATGGGTAATAATTCTAGACCTCAAAATAATCCTTATAGTAATAACTATAATGTAGGATAGAGGAACCACCCAAATTTCTCATGGGGTAGTTAAGGAAACCAAAGACCACAACCCCCTCCAGGCTTTCAACAACAACCCTATCAGCAGGAGAAGAAACCAAACCTTGAAGAGATGTTGGAAAAATTTATTTTGGTGTCAGAAACCCATTTTTAAAACACCGAGACGGCTTTGAAAAATTAGCAAGCGTCGATTCATGTGCTCGAAAATCAGATTGGATAGCTTGCTAAATTGGTTTTAGAAAGGCAGTAAGGTAGTTTACCTAGTAACACCGAACCCAACCCAAAAGAGCATGTGAAAGCAGTTACATTAAGGAATAGGAAAGTGTTGGCTGAACCTGAAAAGAAGCTGCAACAGGAATCTGATAAGGAAAATGATGAGGGGGTACAACCCGAAGTGAGTGAAACACTGGTACTTAAAGAATCTGATAAGAAATCTATTGCGTTCTTAGTTAATTTGGATTAGTAAATTTAGATTAAAAACAATCACCCCAATTTATCGGCTAAATAATAGAAAAACAGTTATTACTAGTACTTTTAGTCCTCGTGGATACGGTACTCTCTACTCACCATAACTATACTATTGTTCGATAGGTGCGCTTGCCTTTGTCGTAATTATAGTTAGTTTAGTGATCATCATCGATTAAGTAATTTAATCGAGAAAATGGTTAATTGAAACTTAGGGACTAAATTGTAAAAGTCTAGTCGCTATTGAGTTTTAATTTAGAAAATGCTTGAGGACCTAGATAGCAATTATCCAAAGGACCAAAAAGAGAAATAAACCAATTTTTGGCATAAGTTAGTGGATGATGATGATAAATTCCACTTAGAAAAAATTATATGCTTAATTATGTCTAGAAAAAATTATATGCTTAATTATGTCTTAATTAACTAATTAAATATGGTTAATTAAGATAAAATAATACTAATCTAAGTATATATACTAAAATTAGTGGAGGATTTTCATCTTCCTCATTGTTTCAACTGTCCATTTTTAGAAAAAATAATAAAGAAAGAAGCTTTTAGTTCATTCAACATTGGGTCAAGCACAATTGTAAGGTAACAAAGCTTGTTTCATATAATTTTTATAGACTTATGATCATGAGAGCTTGATTTAGCTAGTCCATGTATCAATTTGCTCAATTTTTAAGTTTTTAGCAAGATGCCATTGTTGAGAAATTGATGAATTAATCTTGAATTTGATTGATATTAAGCTTAGATTATGATAAGGACTAAATTGTAAAGCTAAATAAACTTGTTAGTTAACTTTGTAACATTAGGAACCAAATTGAATAAATTGAAAACATTTCATTAAATTATGATATAACTAAAAATTATAGGGTCCCTAATGAAAGAATGTGAAATCGAATTTTGATCCGATGCTAAATATCGAAAGATATGCATATAGGGACAAAATTAAACAAAATGCAAAATATGTTTGAATTTGTATTTGAATATGAATTGGATGAAATCAGATATTGCTTTATTTATTGATTTATTAAACGTAGCTAAAAATGACATCTGACCATCAAGAGGGAAAAGAAAAGCGAGATTTGTTGACGATTGACGAGAGAATTCAGTTTGTATTTCTATGATTCAAGATCATTGAATATATATGTCGATTGCATGATTTACCATCGAGGTAAGTTTATATTTTTGTATGAATTAATTTGAAGTGGATGATATTAAATGTCGAGAAAATAGACTAAATTGAATGAAAAAGAAAATAGTATGATATAATTGATACATGATACGTTATATGAATATGAAATGAAACATGCTATGTGATATGGGATATATATATTAATTGGTGATGAATTGAAATGAGATTATGATATTGGCTGTGAATCGATATATGAATTGATTATAAAATGAAATTAGATCATTGGTACCCTATTGACTTTTCAGGTAGAGTCGGATATAGTTGACATGCCATAGGATTAGATTTGTGTACAAGTTTATACTTTGGTTTTACCAATTAGACGCAGAGTACATTATTACTTCGGATGTCTGATGAGGTGTGGAGCACATTTTACTTCGGTTATATTGATGAGACATTAAGCGCAATATTTACTTCGGACGCTCCGATGAGGCACTTCGTGTCATATTGGTGTGTTGGTTGGTTGATTCGTGTATCTGTCTCGAGTCCGAGTTAGGTTTATAATGAATATAATGGATAAATTAGAAATTTTTTTAGTGAATTGATAATATGAATTGGTATTATAAAAACTTATATGTGAATTGCAATTATAGATAGCATGTGAAAGACCATGCGAATTGGTTTATATGAGCCTGGAGGGCCAATATGGAAACATCGCGAATTAATAGATTCAATACGAAAATGGGATTTGATGTGTTAAATGGTTTGAATTGAAATGGTATATTGATAATAGGAAGTATATTATGACATGTTCTATGGAATTATTGAATTTGAGAATATATGATTCATATATGGTTATATATGTGATATGGATAGGTGATATTGGAATGGTAGCAACTTAAACATGCTTGCTCTCATTTTTAGCATGTTAATGTTTTCGATTATATGACTTGAATCATGAAAGTACCACTAAGCTTCATTGCTCAACGTACAATTTGTTTATTTTGTGTGTAGGTGTAGGTGGATCTCGAAGTCTTAAGAAATAACTCAGCATCCAATCCATAGCATTGACTCAGCAATGTTTTGTTGGATCTAGTGCACTAGGTGTACTATATTCATTTGTAAACTTGTACTTTTTTTAATAGACTTGTTTAATAACATTATTCATCAATTACATTAATACCCTTTTTCTATTGTCCTTAATGGTTTTTGCATGCAAAGCAAAATGGAAGCAAATATTAGCTCACCTATTATCTAATGTTTAACTAATACTAAGCGATATTATGTGGTTGGATTGCAATGCAGAAAGAAAACTTATATTAGTAGGTGAACCTAAACTTGTCATTACTCTAATAAAAAATGAGCAAACTGATTGAAAGACTAATATGCCATCAATTAAGTCCAATTGGAGAGATACTTTATCTTGAGCATCGGAGTAGGCTCCCAGAAAATAAAGACATAAATGTGATTTACTGGACTAACAGTACATCAAACATAACCCAAGAAGAATATATCCTGAACCCATTTATGGATTTATTCACTTGTGACATTTATGTATGACATACCTTAATCCTGAGTAGATGATAGACTATGTATGCGTGATTCGTATACTTTGATATATGTAAAAGATCGAGTTCGAATAGGTAAGGAACCAAAAACTAGTGCATTGGGTATACGACTTCTGCAGTATGTAGCATCATTCATAATAGTGAAATTCATAGCCCAAGACATGGGTAAATGATATCCTTTTATAGGCATTACATGATAGATGAAAAGTAAAAGTGGTCACGAGCCGTTCGTCTTTGTGATGAATGACTTAATTACTATTTGATAGTAATTGACTTTTCATGAAGGAAGATGTAATTGTTATTATGAGATAAAATATATCATATTGGGATAACGAATTTATCCCAAATAGATTAAGGATATCATATGAGGGTAACACATTTATGTAAAGGTCATTGGATAAGCACTGTCTCGAGATAATGCGAGTGATGTGCAAGTGTACACAATCTTTGACAAATAATTAAGGGTGAATCAAACTAACTAATTTGATTAACTAAAAATTACCTAAGTAAAATTAAATGAAAGGAAAACACAGAAAAAACAACAATTCACAAAAACAAATCTCAATAACATAAATGTGTTAGATTAGTTATCTTCTTTCACTATGAATTATTAAAACCTAGTAATGATGTTACGGAAATCCATGACGACTTAGCTATTTATTAACCCATGAAATCATACTTATTAAATTATTTAAATTTTCTAACATAAGTCTATGCTAAATCAACTTAGTAATTTTCATAAGCAGTCATTCATATTATGTGATGTAACGGAATATTTCTATACTGAAATAGTTTAATCACATTAATTCTAGGGTTATGCAAGGTAATAAAGTTTTTTTCAATATTATTACTAAATTTGACCTAATTTTATCATAAATAAGATCAAACATGCACCAATCAGATATTGTGTCAATTAATTACAATTGAGGTCTGATCAAATAATTAATTCAATTGCACCCACACATTCGTAATGCACATATAACATGTCATGATTTTTTCTAATTGAATGAACAACCAAGGCACATAGCATCATTAACAACATTTTAAGAAATCGAAGCTAAAGAACATAATCAATCTAACAACAACAAATTTAAGTTATTATGATTAAGTTAAAAACATAAAAATATTTGACAATTGTAATACCTCAATTTTACCCGGTCTAATAAATGCAAAAAAAAAACAGATAAAATAATAAAATAAAAATAGTCCATAATGTTTGATTACAAACGGGCTACAAGGCCCAAACCAAAGTGGTGGCCCAAATACAGTGGCCCAAGACAGAAGATGAAACCCTAGGGTTTCAAATTTTCAACAGCGCCGCAACTGAGCCTCCGGATCTTCGCATCTTCGCCTGCAAGAAATAAACACAAGAAAGGAAAGAAAAATCAAATCAAATCAGATTGAATCAATCAAAATTTGTTTCTTGATTTATTTTGTTCATTCGGCTATAAAAAGCCAAAAGCAATACTGTAACGAGATCCGATTTTTGAAATAAAAATAAAACTACAACTTTCACAATATCAGGAGCAAAAAAATCGAATCAAAAGGTTGTTATTTTGTAGTTTTTATTTATTCTCTATTTTTTTTTACTATTATATACATACTGTAATAAATAAAGAAAGGAGAGATACAACCTCTGTTTTGAGTCCTAAATCATTGTGGACGGTTGAGGGTGTCGTCTCCGATGAAAGACAACCGAAAGCCGAAAGGTTTCAGTGCTTTTGGGGCACTTTCGTTGGTGTTTTGTGGGATTTAAGCTCAGATCTAGGATCAGGGGTCAATAAGGTTGAAAGGGAAATTTTTTTACTTTTTCTGGCCACCGCGGATGGTGGTGCCGGCGCTGGGGATCGACGGCCGGCATGGTGGCCGGTGACCGACCGATGACCGTTCGATGATCGGCCCATCGCCTGAGGACAGGAAGGTTGAGAGAGTTTTTAAAAAAGGTTTTTTTTTTGTTTTTTTATAAATGTTTTGAAATGAAATTTTTGACTTAAATTTGGCTTAAATAGGCCAATCAAAACGGCGCCGTTTTGGAGGGAAAGGATCCGCGCGTCGACCCGACCCGGACCCAGGGTCCGCGTGTTTTTGCGCGGAGGGGAAAATTGCACTTTTAGCCCCTCCGCCTTTAAATGTCTTTATAATTAGGTTTTTATTTTTTTTAAAAATTCGCCCTGTAATTTATTTTAATTTCAATTTGACCCTTATTGAACGACATCGTTTTAGAGGAGAAGGGAAAATTTCCCTTCCAGCCCCTCTATGTAATTCACGCGTTCAATTTGGTCCTCCAGATTTTATTTATTTGCGGATTCACCCTTTTTTTGAATTTTTGTCCCAATTTAGTCATTTCTCATATTTTTCTTAAAATCAGTATTTCTAATGATTTTTTTATGAAATTATTGTTATTATTATATGAATATATATAAATGTTTCTTTCGTATGTATTTATACCTTAAAAATTAATATTTCTTGTATTTTTTTAATACATGTTTTATTAATTTTGATACTATTTAATCATTTTAAATTTATATATTTTCTTGGGTACATGTATATTTTGTTTGTTTATTTCAATCATCTGTTTATTAATTTAGGTTTACATATTTTTATCTTGTCCATTTATTTAATATTCTGCAAGCCATCATTTTATTTATTTGTTCATATATTTGTATTATTTTTATGCTATTGTAGTATTATTGCATTATATATTTAATGTAGCATAACATTACATTTTTCCACTCGATTTTTAAAATCAAACTTTTTCAAAATGGGTGAGGATTGAGGAATCTGCTGGTTTGGGTACCTTTACTCTAGAAGCTAAACTACATATAGTGAACCTTAGGAATCCACCTTAAGTAGAATCATACTAAATCCTAGTAGATATCCAATTAGGGATCTTTATTATTTCTTGATTATATCTTGTGTTTCTATGTTATACTAACTTTTGGTGTTTTATTTGCATGACATGACATTTCATTTCATCATAAAAGGCGTCAATTCAAATTCAGTTGCTAGAAAGAAGGCTTAACATAAAAAGCGGGTTTCTTGATAAAGTGGAGGACAATGCGGCTGTTCGAACTTGGTCTGAAACAACGCAGCAAGAAAAGGGCGATAGTTTGGCTGATGGGTATGTATCAGAGTTATGGGAATTTACGCATATCAGTGCAACTCAGAACAATCTGCAAGAATTGAAGGAAATCTGGGGTCAGTGGAGTGATGAGGTTAGACAGCTCTTTTATGATAATTATGGGGATTTGCCTTATTTGCTTGATGTGAAGGTAGACAAGCATTTGTTTCAAGCTCTCGCCCAATTCTGGAATCCTGCTTACAGTTGCTTTACGTTAGGGAAGGTCGATTTAGTGCCTACGATAGAGGAATATATGGCTTTACTCCGTTGCTCAAAGTTTCAAGTGGACAGGGTCTATTCGAGAGTGGTAAATGTGCCAACCTTTTCCAAAAAGCTGATGAGTGTAACAGGAATGAGCGAACAGTGGGTTGTCGCACGAATTAAGCAAAAGGGAGACAGTAAGTGCATTCCTTGGAGGGGCTTGAAAGATGCAATCCTCACACACTAGATTTCAGGAAAAGGTTAGATGTTTTGGCTTTAAGTATATATGGCTTGGTTGTCTTCCCTAAAGCCTTGGGATATGTAGATGAAACAGTCACTGATTTATTCGACCGGCTTGATAAGAAAGTTACACCGATTCCAGCAATCTTGGCAGAGACTTTCAGGTCATTGAGTGCATGCCGGAAGACGGGTGAAGGTAGATTTATTGGATGTGCACAGCTTCTACTCGCGTGGTTTCGCAGTCACTTTTGGAAGGTGGATAAAGTGTCGTATCGGGTTTTCTCTAAAAATTATTCACCACTAAAGGAGATATTCGCTACGCCCAGGAGAGACGACATTTCGAAGGAGAAGTGGATAGCAATTCTTCAAAATCTTCGAGAGGAGGACATTGAGTTGAGAGCTCCTTGGTTACTTCCAGATGAGATCCTGTATAGTGTGGTAGTTTTGATTGGGTTCCTTTGCTAGGGGTTTGGGGAGCTACTGGATACGCCCCATTATTGGTGCTAAGGCAATATAGGTCAAGGCAATTTATACCTGCGACCCAAGGGTTAGCTGATTGTAAATTTTTGTACAAGGATGATGATTACAGAAAGAAGATTCAAGAGATGGTTAGTACGTGGAAACAAACTCGCCGAATGAAGAGGCTAGCTGTGGGTCCAATGACAACTCCTGGGTATCATCAATGGTGGGCTAGAAGGATAAATGATAATACACCTAAGTTAAATCAGAAAGAAAGCCAGTCAATAGAAGAGCATTTGCGAGTCATTCCTTCTGAGTTGGAAATGGTAAGACAAGATTTTGAGAGGAAGAATGCGAATTTGGAGAAAAGAATAGAGCAAATGGAGGCGGAAAAGAAGAACTTGAGATTGGACATAGACGTTCAGAAGCTTGAGAATGAGAGGTTGAAGAAAGAAAAGAACAAAGCTGATGAGGAACTGGGCAGTCTAAAGACGGATTATAAAAAGCTGCGCTTATCAATAAGAACTGCTGGGCTGGGAAAGACATCAGAACAGTGACGAGTAGAAATCCAAGGAGAAAAGGACAAGGCCGATAAGTGGGAACAGATATTTCAAGAGATGCAAAGGCGAAATGAGGCCTTAGAGAAGAGTTTGTCAGAAAGCCAGAAGGAAAATGGGGAGTTAAAGGATAGGGTGATTGTATTGGAAAGATCCCTTCGTCAGTATCGAAACCGAAATTCTACGATAGAGCTAAAAGCTAGCTTGAGCAAGATTGAAGAAATGGAGAAAAGAATTGAAGAGTTAGAGATGGAGCTGCAAAATTATGAGATCCAGATCAAGCACTTAAAAGCAAACGAGAGTCATAGTAATGAACAGCTTCACCATTTTCAGAATCAGGTTAGAAGCAGAGATCATCTTATTGAGGAAGCTGTAGTCCAGATTCAAGAAGTAGCTGACCATATACAGACTTTAGCAGTACAAGCTGACACGCTGAGTGTGAAGTATGAATTAGAGTCAGATCGGAGGCAAGAATTGGCTTTGTTACTTAGAAAGATTAGAGTTCTGGGTACTAGGGCAAGGTCGTATTTGTAATTCATTTTATGTAAAGGAATTTAATTTCTAGTAAAGTTTTCTTATATGGAATTGAATTCAAATTGACGCCTTTTCTGCATTCATTTCATGCATTGCATTGTTTCATATGCATTAATAAATACATTAAGGGATTCTAATTAATCTAAATTACTCATCAGTTAATCTGGAAACCAATCAAGCTATCAAACACTGCTACGAAACTCGATCCAAAACTAGAGACATGGACCAAAGGCTAGAACAGTTCCAGAAAGAAATGCAAGAGCAAATGAATGAGCAATTAGAGAAGATTCAACAAAAGATGATGGAAAAAATAATGGAATCTCAAGGGAGTATGATGGCTAAGTTGACTCTGTTATTGGCTGGAGGAGTTGACAAAGGAAAGGGGTTGGTGCTCAACAATGAAGAAGGAGACAACGAGGGACCTGTTTATTCCTCAGGACTTACTTCTCAACAAGCGGGGATATATCCGCGCAAATCCTCCGTTACTATCAAACATCAAGACGGTACTGAAACACCGATAAACTTCCAAGCTAGAGACAATCTTGCTAATCTTGTTATCCCAGACTTCGATGAAACAATCGAGAAAATGAATGATGAATTGCCGAAACAGCTCGAGAAAAAGTATAAATGGCTAGAAGAAAAACTTAGAGCGATAGAAGGTATTGAGAGCTACCATGGAATTGATGCTAGAGAATTGAGCTTGGTTCCAGGTCTGGTACTTCCTCACAAGTTCAAAATGCCAGAATTCGAGAAATACAACGGTACTAGTAGCCCCGAAGCCCATATTACTATGTTCTGCAGAAGGATGACTGGATATGTTAATAATGACCAGTTGCTGATACATTGCTTCCAGGATAGCCTCGTAGGGGCTGCATCCAAATGGTACAATCAACTAAGCCGTACCCATATTAATTCATGGAGAGATCTAGCACATGCATTCTTAAAACAGTACAACTATGTGACTGACATGGTACCTGATAGAATTACTCTGCAGAACATGGAAAAGAAGCCTGGTGAAAGTTTCAGGCAGTACGCACAGAGATGGAGGGAAGTTGCTGTCCAAGTTCAACCATCTCTTCTAGAAAGAGAAATGACGATGCTTTTCGTTAATACATTGAAGGCCCCATTTATTACGCATCTGTTAGGGAGTGCTTCTAAAAGCTTTTCTGACATAATTATGAACGGGGAAATGATAGAAAATGCCATCAGAAGTGGGAAAATAGATGCTGGGGAAAGTGGCAGAAAGCCAGTTTCGAAGAGGAAAGAGAACGAGGTCAACAACACAAGTTCGTATTCGAAGACAGTTACAGTAAGTCAATCGGGGAAGACGGCTGTTAACCAACAGGGATCATCAAAGCAAAGATCTGACACAAGGCAAAACACAGAGAAGCTTCAAAACACAGAGATTCTATTCTTTGTGAATAAATTATTTAGTTGAATTAGTTACATTGCCAGCGTAGAGACAATTAAAAATGTGTGAAAATTTTTCCCAAATGATTAATAAGTGTGTAGTTAAATATGTAAATGCATGCATTAGAATTCAACACTATTCATTGAAATAAGTAGAAGCATGCTTTGGTTTTATATTCATTGAATTGTTAATAGATGACCTAAGACATTGTTTGTTAGCCTAGAGCCTAAATGACCAACCGGTATGCTACGTTATCCTTAGTTCCCGTAATTTGAGCCTTTAATTATCCTTTCTTGATGAACCTACTTTTTCTAGACCTCAGGCCTAAAGTGAGTTAAAAACTCAACCCTTCACAATTCCTAATCTTGAATCACATTATAGAATGGATGTTAGGCCATGGACATTGAGGGTTAGGTAGAAACATTTTGGAGGTCTTTAAAATGCATTGAGTGAATAGTGAAGAGATGGTTTCGTATGACATGTATAGACTCTCATAAAAAAATTGTACGTAGAATGAAAAATATAAGTGAATAAAAGCATGTTTAGAGCTAAAAGCATTGTGAGTGAAAAGAACAAAAAATGAAAAAACATGCTCAAAGTGAGAAATCAAGTAAATAGCATAAAATTAGATTTTCAATATCATAGTGCACAAATACTAGCTAATATCGAATAATTTCTTCCACATTATTAGAGAGATAAGGAAGGGGAGAGAAGAAGAACTAAGGAGGTGAGCTTAATGATTACATATGGGGGAATTGGGAGCAATGCCATATGTTATATTGTTTATAGTGCTTGAACCGTTTTAAGCTAATATTTTCTTTGAAATCATACCAACCTAAGCCTCAGAACATTACAAGCCAAAAAGCCCTATGTGACCTTAGCATCAATGTTTGTAAAATCGAAACTTGTGGAAGAAATGAATAAGTTAGATTCTTTCATGTATATATACATCATATCATACCTTATTTTGATGGAATAATGTGAAAATTATTGTTTTGATAAGATTACCTCTATTTCTGTTTATCTTGTAACTTTGTCAACTAAAATGATTTGCTCTCAAAGTTGTGAATTTGCAATGTATCATTCTTAATTTGAATAGTAAAAGAATTTATTAGAATGTAAGTATCCATTCATTGATTTTTAAATTCATTCATTGTTCAAGGGTAATTTTTTATGCATATTTCTTAGGTGTTTGCTTGAGGACAATCAAATATCTAAATGTAGGAGAGTTTGATTTGTTGTAATTTGATACGTCAAATTAGGCTCTCCATTACACTTAAAGAGCTTATTCTCAAGTATATTAGGTGTATTTTCTTTAGTTTTGTTGTTAATAAATTATTTTTGTTAGTTTTATGCCATTTTTTAGACCTAAATTGGCAAATTAGGTCATAGGGAACCTAACAATGAGATTAAGTGATGTAGGGAGCTCATAATGGCCTAAACATGAAGAAAGTATCACTTAGAAGGGGGTATCGCGATATCGAGGCATGGAAGTCGTGATACCCCCTACCAATGCTGAAGTGAAGAAAATTGAGGCCAACTACAGTGATATTGCGATATTGACTAATGGGTATCGCGATACCGAGACCCCCAAGACTCCCAATATCAAGACTATTCTGGGTATCGCGATATCGCTGCCTGATGGGTGAAAAAACTGCAAGGGCACTTTTATGTCCAACAAGCTTAAGTCTATTTTTCATTTAAGGATATAATGGTGAATGTTAGGTTACATGTTAGTAGGCTATAAATACAACTTTATAAGCCTTTGATTTTAGATTTTGATGGTTGAACACTCTCCTTAGGTTTTCATAGTTTTAGATTAGGGGTTTTCTTTTCTTTTCATTTTTTTAGATTAGGTTTTCTCTTTTCTTTTTAGAATATATTTTCTTTTTTTTGTTTCATTTCTTTCTTCTTGTTGAAGATTATATAAAAGGGAGAGGATTAAACTCTTGGACTTTATCGGATTCCAATCAATTAAATGAGAATTTTTTCAAATTATTTACTTTTATTTTATGCCTACCACATTGGAAAAACAAATTTGGAAAATGCAGCGAAAAATAAGTTTAAGGTAAAAATTAGAGTTTTAATTTTTTTCCAAAAATAAGAACTTGGTTGTGATATCTAAATTAATAAACACTTAATCAAAATTGTACCTTTTTGATTTGTCTAGGATGAACGCTTCGAACAAGTAGTCTTCTTCGCTATCTTTAAGCTCACGTCTACCAAGTTTTGATTTGCTTCGAATCAAAAACTTTTCCTCAAAATTACTAATTGGGAAATTTTGCAATTTCTTTAAAATTTTGGGCCAAGTTGCAAATAAGAAAAACATCTCTAGAAATCTTCTGAAATAATTTGTTCAGAAAATTTTCTCTCTAAAATTTTCTCTTGAATTCAAGTGTATGTAAAAGAATGACTCAAGGCTCTCTTTATATTGGTAAAGTTTAGAGAGTTCAGCTAAGATCAAACTTAATCACTTTAATACTAAATAAATATAATACTTATCAAGATAAATATTAAATTAAATTTAATATTAAGATAATCATTTTAATATTAAATTATATTTAATACTTATCTTGATAGTATTATATTAATTTAATATTAAATTTATTAAAACAATATTATTATTGAGTAGTTAAATAGAAATAAAATTATCCGATAGATTCCCAATAGGAGTGTTGTTCTCCCACTGCTCAACCACAGAAGAACCATCGCCGCCAACCATCCGTCAGCCACCAAAATACGCCCATCATAGTAACTGACACACCGTGCCCGGTGATGTCATTGTAGGCGTGACACCCTCATGACACCCGAGGCAGTTCGACTGCTGCCAATTCGGTCTAAGTCAGTGACGGCCCGGTTGATCCGGTGCAGCCATTTGTTGGATCGTCGACCTAGTTCAACCAGTTTTGGGTCTCGATCACGGTTCTTGGTTCTTGGTTCCACATTTCAAACTTAAATTCAATTTTCAAGTTCAATTCCCTGTTGAGGCAATTGTCTGACTTGAAAATTAATTTCCATAAATGTCATATTTATTTTAATTAATTTGATTAATTTAATTTTGCTTGATTAAAATTAATTTCCCAAAAATCACTGAGATTTTCCAAAATTAATTTTTTAAGAAAATTATTAATCAAATTCTCTAGTTGAACAATTCTCACAACTGCCCAATTTAATTCCCCATCGAATAAATCGAATCAATAAATTATTTCCAAAGTCGTATAATTTCGCTCTAATTCAAATGTAGTCCGATCGAGCTTTTGTTGAGCTAGCGGAGGGACCAATTAGATATATACAATTAGGCGGAGCTTTTGCTTGTTCTCCATGATCGATCCACTATCATGGAGTCAGTCCACAAGAAGTACCATGATTGAAAACTCCTTATTGGATACTTTTTTATTTAAATTTGTTCACTCAATACAATCCTATTTCATCTCATTGTCACCATTGTGTCCTAAGGATTAATATGATCGCTGTCAACAAATGACTATGATAAATTGCTCGTTCGAGAACAAGAAACTCGTGGCCACGTTCCATATTTATCAATCCACGCAATGCCAATGAAAGGATATTGTTAACTCTTTAATCAAGCTATGAATTCATTCTTGCTAGTAAAGCTATGTCATACATAAGTCATGTACCCAACATACTGGCTATGGGCTCGTTCATCTTTAGAGCATAAGCTTGCACTTATATCAAAGTACATGAGTTACATAGGCATGATTAGAGACTAACTCAGGATTTAGGTAATTTACACCATGAACTATAATAGCCCATTTTTCAATGGTGTCAGAAACAATAGTTTTGGGACCCAAATTCTAATGCGTGAGTTTGTAAATATTAGTATTTAATATTTACGATTTAATTATAGTGTTATATTGAATTTTGATTTGATAAATTGCTAATTGAACAGATAGATAAAGTACAAGTGGTTCGACCCTAAAGTTAGTGATTTTAAAAAATGAAGTATCGGGACCTCGTTTCAACAAGCCAAGTCGTAAATATTTTTATTAAATATTTATTGAGTTTCTATATAGGTGAATTGAATTTTGATTCGAAAATTTTAGTGATTAGATAGTTAATTAGGGTATAAGGACTAAATTGTAAAAATCATAAAAGTTAATCGTTATTGATTTCACCTAATTAAAAGGCTTAAAAAATAATTTTTAGGGGTTTAAGTGAAAAATTTCCAATTTTAATATTTTTGGACGGTGGATGCATTTTTTTGGATGTTTTATATATTAAAAATACTGATAAATATTAATGAAAAGAAACATAAAGCATAAAAATTAAAAATCCATATCCTTCTTCTTTAATATTACAAAACAAAAAGAGAGAGGGGAAGCCATAGTTTTAAAGCTTCAAGCTTGGTAGCTTTGCATGGTGAGTTAAACCAATTCTGTTTTTAGTAAATTTTATGTTTTTGAGATTGTTGTAGCTTAATCTAGCTAACCCAAGTATTAAATCATAAAAAATTGAAAGATTTAAATTTTTTTGTTTGATTAATTTTGAAGCTTTTGATGTTAAATAGTTTGTTTATAAGCTTGAAGATGAAATATGAACTAACTTGTAAAGTAATAGTTGTTAGTTTTGAGTATAAGGATTAAATTGTAAACATTTCAAAATTTACATGAAAATTTATAATTATAAATATTAGAGGGATGTAGAAGGATTTGATTGAAATTGGATTGTAAAACAAGGCTTAAATGTGGAAGTTATGGTAGTTATGATTTTAAGGACTAAATTGAATAAAATGTAAAAATTTAGGGAATTATTTTAAAATGAAATTGGACTGTTATATGTATGAAGTAAACCGTGAAAAGCCATTTTAAAGTAATAAATTTAAATGAATTATTCTATAGATGAAAAATTAAACCAATCGGAGGATAATCGCGGATAAGGTAACTTTGCAGATTAGTCCTCAATGTTGCAAATGTCGTTGTCTTTATCAGGTAAGTTCATATGGACTTACTTTATTAATTCTTGATATGTTTGCATTATTATGTTTTTCTATTAGTTAGAAATGTTATATATATAAAGTTTCTTGCATCAAATGGATTTAATCGTACAATATGAAATATATGATAAATAGGAATAGATGTGTGGTATTGAATCAACGTGACATTGTTATATAATTGGATGATGTGTATTTGATGATATCAAAATTTTTAAAATGTATTTGGATTGCTTTTGAAATACGAAAAACATGCATACGACTGCAAAGATTGAGTTGATATGACTACGATATTAGTACTATGCGAATATGAAACATGTATATGATATGATAATATGTATAGAATGTTGTTACAATGATTAAAATGTTATTAATATAGTCTTAAGGCCCGTGTGAACTTAGTAAACGATTAGGATATGAATGAATGCCATTAAGGTCTAAAAAGTAACAGGTAACGGTTTGGACATCTTTATCGATAGCTGAGATCCTACATTTGTTGCGGGTTCTCCACAACTCGTGTGAGCACCATCGTGTAAAGTTCAAAGTCCTGATTTACAGCTCATATGAGCAATATATTTTACAACTCGTGTGAGCAATTTTAGTCCCGTGTATCTGAAGTTAATATGTTATAGTTCTCTAGGCGGTATTTGCAAGTATACGGGTCGAGTGGTGATATAATTTTACAATGAAGTAAGTGAGTACTTCGAGGATCTTACCTAAGGGAGGTGAGTGCTAGATTAATTCTAACCTAAAGACTAAAAGATCTAATTATTACTTTAAACTAGTTATAGTACGAGAACATAATAAAAGGGTTTTTTAAGATTTTTATAATGATAAAATAATGTAAAAGAAATAAAATTCAAGAGATAGAAGAGTAGAGTGAATCAAATCTTGATTATGGGTGATTAGCTCGCTTTGGTAATCCCAATCAACTATCATTTTGGGTTCCTTGTTAATCAACTAGTCGCTACCCTAGTAGGATCCTCTGATCTTCCACTAACATAACGAGTCGGAAATGACTACTTATCTTACGACCTGACAGTCCAGACTGGTTTGGGGTGAAGGTGTTCATGGATGGGCAATACCAATTTTGGGGTAATTCTCACCTTGATGACTTCTTGGGGTTGTTAAGCCTAGGGTTTGTTTCACGTTCTTCTTTTCCCAAACAACTGGTCCATTGAGTAACACTACAAAATAGTTAATAGATCATACCTCCACTCGTTAATCCCCCATAGGAGGATTAGTTCGTCATGGCTTTCATAAACAATATTTACTTGATGTAAAGAGAAAACATGAGAAATGGATTAAAGTGTAGAGTTTAAAAAAACTCCTGATTTGTATTAAATATGAAAAATGAATCCACGGAGTTTGATGATCTCTAAAAATCAGATCTCTTTACAAAGAACAACTGAAAATAAATTCTAAAAACCTAAGAAAGAAAGAAAAATAAAATAAGTTTAAAAGAGAGAATCTAGGTTAAGTGAATGGTGTCTATAACCTGTGCCAAAGGAGCCTATTTATAAATTCTAAGTGCATGTCCTCCTTAACCCTAGGTTAACTAACGTCCTCGAGCTTTAAGTTTGATTGTGCAGACTAAAACGCCCATGTTTCATATTTAATTTTCGTTCCAGAGTCGATGTCACGACATAATAGGACCTGTGTTGTGACATGGTAGTAGTATACTCATCTTGAGCTATCTTTAGGGGTATGTTGTGACACCCTCAGACTGTGTCATGACATTGAATGCAGTCTTGAAATTTCTTCATTCTACTCCTTATGTTGCAACATTGGACATCCCATGTTGCAACGTAGTGTAACATCCCAAAAATCTGGGGTTAGTAGAATCGAGTTTGTGAATCGAGAAAGAGTCGTCATGCCTTAATTTTTGAGGAAATATATGCATTTTTAGGAAAAAAATAAGGTATTGGTTTGTTGGTTAAGTGTTAGTGACACGTTTCTTAAAATCCAAGTTCAAATCCTTTCTCTCGCAACATTTTTATTATTTTGCAAATTTTACCTTAAACTCTAGTATATGGCACGCCTTATTTTAAAAATAAATATTGCAAAATTATTTCAAAAATAAGGAAATAGCCTAGTGGTTAATTGATAAATGCAAAAGCATGAAAATTAAATAAGGTCCCAAGTTTGAATCCTCTCCCTTGCGAAATAATTCAATTTTACAAAATCCCTTATTTTTTTTAATGTGTGCACCATACCATACCCTTGAACCCTATGTATAAATAAAAAATTTTATTGTATTTTTCAGCCTTTAAATTCAAAATTTCCCTACCCTAGCCGTTCACCCTCTTCCTCTCCTCTTTTCTTTTCAATTTTCTTTCTTTCTTTATTGTTGTCGTCACCTACACCTCTCATTTTACCATCTCTTTCTTCTTCATTTTGCATCAAGATTGTGCACCATCTGCTATACTCTATTGCTGTCATTTATCCTAATCTAAATCAGCCCAAATATGAAATCTTGAACCTAAGATCGATCCCAAATATTGCCAAGAAAGTGCCATTGCTGCTTCTCTCAACTGGCTTGGGTAATATCTCTTTTCTCTTCAATTTCTTGATTAATCTTGTCAATTAAAAACCAAAATTTCTAGATTTGGAATTCTGGAGATTTAAAATTATTTGAAAGGTATTTTTCCAGATTTTAATGATATCACAAAACATTTTAAAATTCATCCCTAATTTCGGCCACCATGGGTGGTGGTGTGTACGCCTATGTGCAAGAAAAGGGGTTGTCTTGTTTCTTGGGTCTTGCCCATATTTTTATAGCATTAAATTGTGCTTTTGAACCCTCCTGATCAGCCTTCACATTTTAATTAGGGAGAGATGTTCTTGATCAATTAGCCAGTCGAATCCCACAAATCATGAAGCGTAAGTGCAATTAAGGATAACTAGTTTGCTATTTCGACATAATTGTTGGGTAAAGGTTATGAATTGATTAAATGGAAGAATTTAATAATTAATTAGCTTATGATTTTCCAATATATTATTGAATTAGGTGCTGACCCAAACGCCACAAATCATCCGTACATGTAATACCCCGAAAATTACTACAATAAGAAAGTAAGATAATATCCTTGATATAGTAAAATAAAGAAATAAAGTGATAAAAAGGGTAATATTGAGTTATGTCAACATTGGCAAGTATATTATGACATATTAATTCAAGAAAGGATTAAATTACAAAAGTGAGAAAAGTTTTATTGCCCAAGAGTAAATACTCAAAATTTGAGGGGTTAAAGTGTAAATATAAAAAATTTGAAGGACCAATAGTGTAAATATTTTAAGTGTGGAATAATCTAGAAAATAAGGAAAATGGATGAATTAGGACCAAATTGAAAAGGTGAAGAATTTTGAGGGACTAAATTATAATTTTCCCAAATTAAGTGATGACTCAAGGATGGAATTTCAAAATATTATAAAGGGCAAAATGGTCAAATAGAGAGAGAATTCTAAAAGGTAATGATGATGTTTGTGATATTTTTAATTAATTAATTAGATAAATATTATTTAATTAATATTTTATTAAGATTTTTAGTATTATTTTATTATTAAATGATTAATATAAAAGGGAGGAAATATGATGAAAAAATTATCATCTTTCCATGCAACCAACGTTAGAAAAGAAGAGAAGAAAGAAAATTTTGCTTTCTTTACAATTTGGTCCTTTCACCAAAAATTCACTATTTTCACCTAGAAATCAAAAGAATTTCCATAGCTTCCAAGAGAGAAAAATAATAAGGAGACAATGGGGAGCTAGAATGTCAAGTTAGATTCAAGAAATAGAAGCTGAAGGAGAGAGAAAATCAAGTTAAAGATTGAAATCAATAGCATAAGGTAAGAACATCAGGATTTCAATATATTTTTAAGTTTGTTATTGTTGAAAAAAGCATGGAAATGATGTTATAGTAGAGTTTTCTTAAATAAAGTCTTATGTTCTTGATATATTAGTGAAGGAAAATAAGTGGAAATGATGGGAAATATTATAGAGAAAGGGAATTAGGGAGTTATAAACTTAGTAATCAACATCTTGCACTAAAACAGTTTTGGACAGCAGCAGTAGGATAAATTTGAAAAATCACCATAAATTTTGGAAATTGAATTAGAGGATTAAAAAAATATGGAATTAAATATTATTAAGTCTAGTTTCTCATAGAAGAAACGGTGTAAGTAATGAAATTGTAAATCATGAGATATAGTAAATTTTGTGAGACAAGGTCAGAATGAATTCGGGTTCCCCTATTCTGAATTTGGAAAATCATAAAAAATTGAATAAAAATAATTATGGGTTATAATTTATATGATTAGAATTCTTATTGAGTCTATTTTCAAAGGAAATAAGCGAAAATATCATCCAAATTCTGTACAATGAGATAATTAAATTTTAGTGAAGAGGGGTCAGAACTGTCAAACAGTGAAATAGGGGAAAATTTAAAGAATAAAATGTAGTTATTGGCTAAACCAAAAATTCTAAAAATCTTATGGTAAGAAGATATCTGAGTCTAGTTTCATAGGAATTTAGCGGATCTTAATTTGGAGTTCCGTAGTACAAGATATAAATAATTTAGGGACTATGACTCAAGTGGACAGTTTTGAATTAATATATAAATAAATAGTGGAATTATTCAACTAGCCTGAGTTCTCATTAAAAATGACCAATTTGCATGTTTTAGGTTCAAGGACTCAATTGAATAAAAGTAATATTTTAAGGGTAAATCGGTAAAAATGTCAAAAAGTGACCAAATTGCATGAAATGAATTGTTTTATTATTTAAATTAATAAATTGAATGAAATATTAATTTATAACAAGATTGGGTGGAAATTCAAGGAAAATAGAAAATTACCAAAATGTCCCTGAATTTTGGTATTTCTGCAATTTAGTCTGGTAAATTCGTGTAACTTGAATTATATTCATAGATGATTGAAATATATATATTGAATTGAGAAATTGATTTGAATTGTGAACATGAGAAATTGTGAATTGGATGAAATGGAATTGAAGCTTTGAATTACATGAGTAAATATCGAGTCTCGTAGGCCTTATTTGTTATGAATATAAATTTCGAGGATACGTTGTAAAGAATTATAAAAGCACATTAATAATTTAAAAGTTTTAATTCGGATGAAATTTTGTAACTCGGTTTAATACGTATGCAAATGTATGTCTTCTAGTAATGCCTCGTACCCTATTCCGGCGTCGAATATGGGTAAGGGGTGTTATAATGTGACATCACCAGATTCGGTCATAACGTTTAGACCGGGTTTGGGGTGTTACATATAGTGGTATCAGAGCTATGGTTTAGTCTGTTCTCGGACTAATATAGTGTATGTGAGTTTAGCTATACATGTCATATTATTACTCGTGATAATGTAATATCTACCGACTCCAATGAAATTGTTTTTTAAGACAGAGATGACTTCTAACCGAGTTGTTTCCAATAATGCTAAAAAAAATTATGTTGAGGTGATTGAAATGTGTTTATGATGAAACGAAATTTAGAAAGGTATGAATAGAAAATTCATGATAAGTATGTGTTAACGTATGAAGTAAGACAACCATGAGTTGGGAAATGTAGAAACGTAGAATAAAATGAAAGTTTATATGGTGATATGCTCATCCGCGTTTGCTTGGCGCGCATATGATGTTATGTGCTCAACATATTTGATTAAGTAAATATGGTAAGTAAATATACACAAATAGATGGAATGTATGTTTATGTACACTTGCTTAAATAAGTGTAATCAGTATGTTTATATGATAGAATCTTATGTTTAATTGTTAAATTAGAAACAATATGATGTTTGTTTTATGTCTTTGCTATTGAACCATGAATATTATAATAGTATAAAAATTGAATTGAAAGATCAAATTCAGTAGAACACAGGAATGAGTACTTTTGTTCAGTGATATGTGATGAATTGACGGAAAAGACCATGGTTGGACTGTGACAACATGTGATATGTGATTTCTGTATAAGACCATATCTGGGATATGACATCGATGTGCGATCTCGTATAAGACCATGTTTGGGACACGGTATCGACATCGATATGTGAGCCAGTGTAAGACCATGTCTGGGACATGGCATTGACATTATTGAAATTATGAGAGGTCCCATGTAAGACCATGTCTAGGACATGGCGTTGGCACTGAGATGAGAGGTCCCATGTAAGACCATGTTTGGGACATGGCGTTGGCACCAAGATGAGAGGTCCTATGTAAGACCATGTTTGGGACATGGTGTTGGCATCGAGATGAGAGGTCCCATGTAAGACCATGTCTGGGACATGTCGTTGGCACCGAGATGAGAGGTCCCCCGTAAGACCATGTCTGGGACATGGCATAGGCACCGATATGAGAACTCCCATGTAAGATCATATTTGGGATATGGCATTGGCAGTACAGGAAACATCCCGTGTAAGACTATGTCTGGGACATAGCTTTGGCATGTTATATTCAGATAAGAGACCTGAGTATCCTTAGTATTCCAAGTAATTCAACGGGCTAGTAAAGAAATCATGTTAGATGAAGGTTTAGGTAAAAGTATGATAAATAAATTCAGGTGAGTATAAGGATTAAAAATATTTCAGTTATCAGTTGAGAAAAGAATTTCAATAAGGAAGGAGTAAGTTATAATCATGAGTTGTTTAAGCAAGCAAGTAAGTAAACAAGTAAGAGAGTAAATAAAGAAGAAGTTAAATTTGATGAGACAAAATATTCAGGTATGATACTCAAAAGAATGTATGTATTAATTGGAAGTTTTTTTTAGTGAATGGAATAAAGTGAGGTTCGTGATAACATAATTAGTCAGAGAAATGGTAATTAAGTGGTAAAGATGTCTGTGTGTGAAGGTTACAGTCGAAATGAACATGATAATCTTTTCTGGATATTATATACATTCTTTTATTCTCAGAGATATGTATGTGTAATTGTTCAATTCTGATAGAGTTCTTATGTTGTGAGAATGTTAGCTAATTATAATGTTAGACGAAAGCCCTGTTGGTCTGGTTGGTTTATGACCGGTTATTGTTTTGTTTTGCATGCATATTTAGAAAGTGTATTGTTTTGCTATAAGAAATATTGTGCTGATGACTAAATTGCAAAACATGTAAACGTGATATGTGAAGTACATGATATGGATTATTAGTAAATTACGGATGAATAATGAATTTTGAAATATAATACATGTATTAAAGGTAGAGAAGATATAAATATACGGATTATTGATACAAGAATTAAATTGTAAAGCATGTAAAAGCATTATGAGAAAAGTGTAAAAGTGATATGCATGCATGAAATAACTTGCCGAAGTAGACGAGATTAGAACTATTAGGATATTAAGGGAGTTTAGCGTGCTCTTTGATTATTAACACATTTATGTTCTCTGTATAATACTTTAGTACTTTCTGTTTAATAGTGCATAATAATGCACCTCTGTATCAGTTCCGTATATCCTAAGTATTCTATTTAATTTACTGGGCCTCTACTAAAAAAGATAAATAATTTTCGTTACAAGGTAAATATTTACCTCTGATTCATGTTTGAAATATTGAATTAAAAATAAATTGTGAAATGAAAGGATAGATAATGAATACAAATACTAAGCTAGTTATATATGTACATAAGAGAACTATAGAATGATACAGATGAATTTAAGAAAACTAAATGAAGAAAGGACTTCTGGTTATGAAGAAAGAGAGGAAATAAGAACTCGATTAAGTAAAAAGAAGAATATTATTGAAAAGGAAGTACAAAATGATATAAAAACTAGAAATGTTAGTGATAAGAATGGATAGAAAAGGATAATTGAAAGAATATAGAAATGATGAAGCTAATGATCAAAATAAAACAAGGAAATTTTGAGGACGAAATTTATTTTAAGGGGGAGAGAAATGTAATACCCCGAAAATTACTACAGTAAGAAAGGAAGATAATATCCTTGATATAGTAAAATAAGGAAATAAAATGATAAAAAGGGTAATATTGAGTTATGTCAACATTGGGAAGTATATTATGACATATTAATTCAAGAAAGGATTAAATTGCAAAAGTGAGAAAAGTTTTATTGCCCAAGAGTAAATACTCAAAATTTGAGGGGTTAAAGTGTAAATACAAAAAATTTGAAGGACCAATAGTGTAAATATTTTAAGGGTGGAATAATCTAGAAACTAAGGAAAATGGATAAATTAGGACCAAATTGAAAATGTGAAGAATTTTGAGGGACTAAATTGCAATTTTACCAAATTAAGTGATGACTCAAGGATGGAATTTCAAAAGATTATAAAGGGCAAAATGGTCAAATAGAAAGAAAGAATTCTAGAAGGTAATGATGATGTTTGTGATATTTTTAATTAATTAATTAGATAAATGTTATTTAATTAATATTTTATTAAGATTTTTAGTATTATTTTATTATTAAATGATTAATATAAAAGGGAGGAAATATGATGAAAAAATTATCATCTTTCCATGCAACCAACATTAGAAGAGAAGAGAAGAGAAGAAAGAAAGTTTTGCTTTCTTTACAATTTGGTCCTTTCACAAAAAATTCACCATTTTCACCTAGAAATCAAAAGAATTTCCATAGCTTCCAAGAGAGAAAAATAATAAGGAGATAATGGGGAGCTAGAATGTCAAGTTAGATTCAAGAAATAGAAGCTGAAGGAGAGAGAAAATCAAGTTAAAGATTGAAATCAATAGCACAAGGTAAGAACATCAAGATTTCAATATATTTTTAAGTTTGTTATTGTTGAAAAAAGCATGGAAATGATGTTTTAGTAGAGTTTTCTTAAATAACGTCTTATGTTGATATATTAGTGAAGGAAAATAAGTGAAAATGATGGGAAATATTATAGAGAAAGGGAATTAGGGAGTTATAAACTTAGTAATCAACATCTTGCACTAAAACAATTTTGGACAGTAGCAGTAGGATAACTTTGAAAAATCACCATAAATTTTGGAAATTGAATTAGAGGATGAAAAAAAGTATGGAATTAAATATTATTAATTCTAGTTTCTCATAGAAGAAACGGTGTAAGTAATGGAATTGTAAATCATGAGTTATAGTAAATTTTGTGAGACAAGGTCAGAATGAATTCGGGTTCCCCTGTTCTGACTTTGGAAAATCATAAAAAAATTAAATAAAAATAATTATGAGTTATAATTTATATGCTTAGAATTCTTATTTAGTATATTTTCAAAGGAAACAAGTGGAAATATCATCCAAATTCTGTACAATGAGATAATTAATTTTTAGTGAAGAGGGGTTGGAACTGTCAAATAGTGAAATAGGGGAAATTTTACAGAATAAAATGTAGTTATTGGATAAACCAAAAATTCTGAAAATTTTATGGTAAGAAGATATGTGAGTCTAGTTTCATAGGAATTTAGCGGATCTTAATTTGGAGTTCCGTAGATCAAGATGTAAATAATTTAGTGACTATGACTCAAGTGGGCAATTTTGAATTAATATATAAATAAATGGTGGAATTATAGATAATGTTACATATAAGCATATTATACATTAAGGATGTGGAATGGAGAGGAGGAGGAGGAAAATAAATGATTATTCAACTAGCATGAGTTCTCATTAAAAATGACCAATTTGCATGTTTTAGGTTCAAGGACTCAATTGAATAAAAGTAATATTTTAAGGGTAAATTGATAAAAATGTCAAAAAGTGACCAAATTACATGAAATAATTTGTTTTATTATTTAAATTAATAAATTGAATGAAATATTAATTTATATCAAGATTGGGTGGAAATTCAAGGAAAATAGAAAATTACCAAAATGTCCCTAAATTTTGGTATTTCTGCAATTTAGTCTGGTAAGTTCGTGTAACTTGAATTATATTCATAGATGATTGATATATATATATTGGATTGAGAAATTGATTTGAATTGTGAACATGAGAAATTGTGAATTGGATGAAATGGAAATGAAGCTTTGAATTACATGAGTAAATATCGGGTCTCGTAGGCCCTATTTGTTATGAATATAAATTTCGAGGATATGTTGTAAAGAATTATAAAAGAACGTTAATAATTTAAAAGTTTTAATTCGGATGAAATTTTGTCACTTGGTTTAATACGTATGCAAATGCATGTCTTCTAGTAATGCCTCGTACTCTATTCCGACGTCGAATACGGGTAAGGGGTGTTACAATGTGACATTGCCAGATTTGGTCATAACATTTAGACCAGGTTTGGGGTGTTATAGTAAAGGCGAAGAACGATTGTACGTACAGTTCGCATCAATACAATGTAAAGAATCTAACTAGTTTGGATTCATAAAATAGTTATAATTTCAACGATTGGTTTGAACTCATAAGTGGATGTTTGGGGGCTGGTTTAGTGGTAAATTGATTGAATTTATACTGAATTTTTATTGAGGTTCGTTTAAGAAATTATTAAGGAAAATTGGAAGATTCGCTAGTGTGCTGCGAGGAAGCGAAAAATAAGGTGTGGGTCTTAAACTCATAAAATTGTTTGAAAATATTAAATATCATGTTATATTTGATAAATTAGCTAGCTGATTGGATTGGATTGATAGCCAAAATATTGATTTTGTGAGTGGTCGAACCACGTTCGTTTCGAGCCTTAAAAGATTGACATGTTGGCAAATTTGCTTGTTTGATAGTATGAATGTTTGATTGAGTTTGTAATTGCATATTTGAGTTATGAGATATGAGAATGTTTGACTAAATGATTTACTATGTTTAGATATTAAGCTGATGTATGATTTAAACGCATGAGATATTTGTTATATTGTGTACTGAAAAGGGTGCTATTTATGCACAATAGAAATCTGTAAAGTATGTGAAATTGAACGATATTGATTGATAACAACACAATGGTGATTTGCAAGATTGGAACACTATTTCCATTTACTGAAAGTATGTGATTATTGAGGACATGCTGAGCCTGTCAAATGAATGTGAAAAGTATTGAGATATGATTATGTATGAGATTGCATGACATATTGCTTATGCATTGGGTTGGGATTTTGTGGTTGACGGAGGAGTTCTGTGGAGTACCGACATCATATTAAGTCTGCATTATTTGTATTTAGTGCACTGCACTTAAAGTACCAATGGGAATGATGATTTATAGCACTTTTACTAGTAGCTTTTCTAAATTTTTACTTGCAAAATTTTCTGCATATTGTAATCAGTGGTTTTAACCACAACGGGCTTAAGCCCACAATGTGTTGGAGTTCGGATGATGAGTTTTGGGGAACACGTAGTGTGTAGCAGATGGTATGGGCAGGAACCTTTTTGCATTACATCATGCTCACGACATATTCAAATGTTATTGATTTATGATATGTGTTGTATTATGTTGTATTGAATTTTATCGAAATTACTGATTGTTACTCGAATTAATGATGCCGCATTCTCATACACCGTTTGACATCTATTTGATAATGACTATGTAATGATATGAAATTCCTATGATGGTTCTATTTTCTTCTACTAATCCTAATATGTTTCATTGTATTTTATGTTCTTATCCGTTTAAATAATTGTTTGACTCACACTGAGCTTTCATAAGCTCACCTCCATAGTGTTTGACTTTTCAGGTAAACCTCAAAATTAAGACCGAACTCAAGATTCGGAGAATGACCTCAGATTATTTTTTAAAAAAGTATTAATCAGTCTCTATTGGTTTTGGTTTGTAATTTTTAATGGCATCTGGTCTGTAGCTTGGTAACTTTTCTTCTGAGATGTTTGCATGCATGGATTACTCAAGAATAATAATCGGATAATGCATGATATCGAGCTTAAGTAAAATTTGATACTGTTCCATTCACTGATACACCACGCACATATGTAAAGGCATTATCCGAAGAGGTGAGATGAGCATAAAAATATTTCACAACCTTGGTGAGAACATCATCGTGGTGGAAGCAGAAGATCTGCCATCCGTGCTTGTCTAGTACAGAAGAGATAACTTCAGAGTAAGCTATAAATGGAGCATCTTGAAAAAGAAACCCTTTTTCTAGACAAAATGGCCTCATGGATATGTTCTGGGTATATTTCTCTTCCGTGATTTTGTTGAAAAATGTTTGTGGAGGTACAGGGGTGGAAGAGGATGGTGCTTGGCGAGCCGTTGTATAATCAATAGTGACTGGAAGAATGAAAAAGGTGATACTTTTATAGTTTGAATGGAGTAAAAATAGATAAAGTTGAAGAAGATGAAATGAAAAAGAAGTTAGCAAAGAAGTGAAATGATTAGGGTAAACGTGAGAGAAAACATAGCGATGACGTGTTGGCTAAGATTAACCTGAGAGTGTACCCTGTCACAGACAAAGGAAAAATTAAGCAGGAAAAGAAAAATAGGAAAAAATTTAGGAAATTAAAATTAACTAATGTAACGAATGGGCTGATGCCTACAATCGTGGGCCATAGTGTATCTGTAAAAAAATAGCAAGTAAATAAACTTATTGTAGAAACAAAACACAGAATTTAAAAGCAATGGATATAATAGAATAAGGAAGAAATATTATACAGCTCGAAAATTGATGGAACTTTTATCACGAATTATAGGGGTTTCAAAAGTAGTGCTTTAATCGTTGGCCATTGACTTTGGCATTAGAACTAGTCTTGTTGTCTTTAACATCTATAACTCCATGAGGGTAAACATGTACTATCTCGAATGGACCATACTAACAAGATTTCAATTTCCTGGAAATAATTTAAGTCTAGAATTGAATAATAGGACCTGTTGTCCAAGTGCAAATTCTCGTGGAAAAATTTTGTTGTCATGCTATTGCTTAATCTTTTCTTTGTACAGCTTGGTATTATCATAGGCTTATGCTCGAAATTCTTCTATCTCATTCAAACCCGAAAGACGGTGGGTACTAGCAACATGCCAATCCATATTCAATTTTTTAATTGCCTAATATGTCTTATGTTCAAGCTTAACGGGTAAATGACAGGGTTTCCCATAAACAAGTTTAAAGGGAGACATCCCCAATAGTGTCTTGAATACAGTGTGGTATGCCTATAAAGCTTCGTCCAATCTGGATGACCAGTCCTTTTGGTTGGGATTAACTACCTTCTCCAAAGTTTGTTTAATCGCTCTATTAGAGACTTTTGCTTGTCCATTTGTTTGGGGATGGTATGCCGTGGCAATTTTATATTTGTTAATAGCATTAGCAACTAATTTACAATCAAAGTGTGAACCTTCATGACTAATTAGAGCACGAGGAGTACAAACCTTGTAAAAATATTCTTATGGAGAAAGTTCAGTACCGATTTGGCATCATTTTTTGGTAAAGCAACAGCCTCAACCCACTTAGAGACATAATCAACAGCTAAAAGTATGAATGCATTGCCCCAAGAAGGTGGCAATGGTCCTATAAAATCAATTCCTTAAACGTCAAATAATTCCACTTCTAAAATAGTATGCAAGGGCATCTCATACCTCATCGATAGATTTCCAGTTCGTTGACAGCGATCACAAGCTTGACAAAATTCATGAGCATCTTTAAACATGGTTGGCCAATAAAAACCAAATTGGAGAAATTTTGTAGCAGTTCTCATGCCCCTAAAGTGCCCTCTAGATGGTGCCGAATGAAAATGAAATAAAATACTTTGAATCCCGTCATCTGGAACACACCTTCGAATTATCTGGTCTGCACAGAGTTTGGATAAAAATGGCTCATCCTAGTAATACTGTTTGGCATAATGGAGAAATATTTTTCATATTTGATTTGTGAAGTCAAGTGGCAATAGTCCACTAACAAAAAAATTTACAATGCCAGCATACCATGTTAATTCCATGGCAACTAATAATTGTTCATCTGGAAAATCATCCTGAACGTGCTGAATACGACTGTCTTCATTTCTTGCTTCAAGTTGAGACAAGTGATTAGACACTTGATTTTCTGTGCCTTTTCTGTCTTCAATTTCCAGATCAAATTCCTACAGTAACAATATCCATCGAATCAATTTGGGCTTGGTATCTTTCTTTGTCACCAAATACTTAATGGCAGAGTGATCCGTATAAAGTGTCACTTTAGTGCCTCCTAAAAAAGCCCTGAATTTGTCGAAGGCGAACACCACAACTAACAGCTCTTTCTCAATGGTAGTATAATTTTGCTGTGAATCAGTCAACACCTGGCTTGCATAGTAGATAGCATGGTATACTTTTTTTCTTTTTTTGCCCAAGCACTGCCTCTATGACAAAATCAATGGCATCACACATAAGTTCGAAAGGTAGATGCCAATCTGGTTCTATGACTAGTGGTGTTGTGACTAGCCATTTTTTCAACTCCCTAAATGCCTGTACGGACTGATCATCAAAATTGAAAGGTCTATTGTGTTCTAATAGTGTACACAGGGCTTTTGATATTTTTGAAAAATCCTTAATGAATTGTCTGTAGAATCCTGCATGGCCCAAAAGACTACGAATACCGTTAATTGTGGAGGGTGGTGGCAATTTCTTAATAACTTTAATTTTTGTCTTGTCAACGACAATTCCTTGCTGTCAACGAACCATGAAATGGCATTTCTCCCTATTTAGAACAAGGTTGATTTCTTCACATCGATAAAGAACTAATTCCAGATTTTTTAAACAATCTTAAAACGTATCGCCAAACACCAAGAAACCATCCATTAAAACTTCTAAGAATTTCTCCACGATGTTAGAAAAGATTGCCATCATGCAAAGCTAAAATGTTGCAGGAAAATTGCATAATCCAAATGGCATTTTTCGGAACACAAAAGTTCTATAAGGACATGTGAATGTTGTTTTCTCTTGATCAGTAAAAGCTATGGCAATCTGGCAATACCCTGAATAACTATTTAGAAAATAATAGAAGGCTTTCCCCGCTAATCAATCTAGCATTTGATCGATAAATGGCAGAGGAAAATGTTCCGTCCTTGTTGCTTTGTTGAGCTTCCGATAATCCATACAAACCCTCCATCTTATGATAGTACAAGTAGGAAAGAGTTCGTTGTCATTATTACTTACCACAGTGACACTCCATTTTTAGGTACATATTGAACAAAGCTCACCCAAGAACTATTCGAGATTGGTTATATGGTTCCAGTATCCAACCATTTGATAATCTCCTTCTTGACAACTTCCTTCATAATAGGATTTAGTCTTCGCTGCTGCTCGATAGATTGCCATGGCAATCCTCTAGTAATATTTTGTGCATGTAGATTGCTGGACTGATTCCTTTGATATCCGTAATCATCCATCCCAATGCTTTCTTAGATTTTTTCAAAACTTTCAATAATTGAGCTTCTTGATCTACAGTCAATGCCAATAATTACTGGCAATGTGTTGCTGTCTCCTAAATAAGCATACTTTAGGTGTGTTGGCAAAGGCTTCAATTCCAACAGAGGAGGATCTTCTATGGATGGCCGAGGAGGTTTAAAAGATTGGTCTGATAAATTTAATGAGTTGAAACTTCTCCTCACTCCATTCTCGAGTTGCTTAACATCCATCAGTTCACCAAGCTCTTCAATCATTTCTTCTTTAATCAACTCAATTAAATTTGCATCATCATTACAGTTATTGTGATAAAAATATGCAATTTCTTCCTAAATTATTGTGTCAACTATTTACACAGCGTGGCATTCTTTATTTGTATATGCACACTTCATAGCATCGAAAACATTAAAATTTATCTACTGATCATTAACTCTCACAGTTAATTCACCTTTTTTAACATTAATTAATGTTCCGTCAGTTGCTAGAAAAGGTTTCCCAAGTATGATTGGGAACTCTTTATCAGATTGACATTCTAGAGTAATAAATCTGCTGGAAAAATAAATTTGTCAACTGTTACCAACAAGTCTTCTATTTTATCTTCTGGATGTCCATATGAACGATCATCTAGTTGAAAAGTGACAGTTGTAGGTCTTGCCTTCACTATTTCCAACTTCCTGAAAATAATCATAGGCATTAGATATATACTCGCACCTAAATCACATAGTGCTCTGCCTACATAATGGTTTCCAATAGAGAAAGGTATAGTAAACCTCCGTAGATCTTTCAGTTTTGGTGGCAATTTGTTTCTCAGAATTGCTATGCACCCTTCAGTGAGAGCAATAGTTTCGAACTCTCCCAACTTTCTCTTTTTTGATAATATATCTTGCATGGATTTCAAATAGTTGGGCATTTGTTCCAATGCTTCCACCAATGATATGTTGATATGTAGTTGCTTCAGGGCATCCAAGAATTTTTTGAATTAGAATTCTTTCTTAGAGTTTTGGAAACACTGAGGAAAAGGTGGCAGTAGCCTTCCTTTAATTTGTTGAAGTTGTTTTATCGTGGCATTTTTATTGGCAATGCATAGTGAATCTGCTTTAACATTTTTTTGGTTGCTCTTTTCCTTTATAGCCTGCTTTACTACTGGTTCTAAATTCTTATTATTATTGAAATCTGAACTACTTTATTCAATATTGGTGTCATTAACAACTCTTGATAGCTACGTACAACTTCTGAGTGTAATAGCTTTACATTATTCTTTTCCTTAAGATCGTGAATTTTTAGTATCACTTAGCAGTGCTCCTTGTGGTCTTGAGCTTGATGCTTTGGAAATTTGACCCACTTGATTCTCAAAAGCTCTTAAAGATGCAGCTTGGCTTTGGATGATAGCATCATTCTTGGTCATGTATTCCTTCAATAAATCTTCCATCGATAAAGAACTCGAGGCTACATTTTCCTGAACATTTTACTGTGGCATAAGTTGATTGTATCATGGTGGTGCACCTGCAGCATTCTGTCAAGTAGCACTGCTAGAATTTCCCCTGGATTACTCCAACTGAAGTTAGGATGTTGCTTCCACCCCAAATTATATTTGTTGGAGTATGGCTTGTTGTTGTTGCGATTGAAATTTCCCATATAGTAAACTGAGGCTAGATTTGACGGGCATTCATCAAAAACATGATCTTTTCTACAGTAAACACATGCTAACTCGGTTGCTTTCATTTCCTGTACTGCAACTGGTCTTTTCAGTGTTTTAATCATATTCGTTAAAGATGATACTTGAGTTGTTAAGAAAATGATCTCATCAAGTTCACTAACTCCAGCAACTCTTCTACTAGTCCCTACTCTAGTAGTCGGGTATTGATAATCATTGTTTGCTATCCTCTCAAGAATTTCATATGCTTCATTATATGATTTATCGAGCAGAGTCCCATTGGCAGATGCGTCAACCACCATCCTTGTATGCACATTCAATCCATTGTAAAACATTTCCATTTGTGTCCAATGTTGGTGTAATAACCCATTTTCAGTGAAAGTAAAATAGTGGTTTCGGGACCACAAATTTGACATCAAAATATATATTTTATTATTTTAATGTCTACAGCATGTTAGTAATATAGTATAAAAATTTTGTTAAGAAAATTTACTGTTTGCATGCTTTATTCAATAAAAAGGACTAAATTGTAAAAGGTGCAAAACTGGAGTTCTATAAGATAAAGGGATTTAAAAGCTATGAAGTTAAATGGTTAGAGGGTTTATGTTGTATTAAACCACTGACATGTTGAGTGGACAAATATGGACATTTATTAGGTGATTTTAAAGGTTATATATCAAGGTTAATTAAGTAAATTAGTAAATAAGTAATTAAAATAAGATAAAGAAAAGAAAGATATCATCTTTCTTCCATCTTCACCACCAAAAATCAAAGATGAAAAACACCATGGAAGCATGCTAGGTTCAGCCATGGCATTCTAGCTTGCATGTAAGTCATTTTTGTCTCGTTTTTAATGATTTCTATGTTTTTAGAGTTGTTGTAGCTTAATCTAGCTAGCCCAGGGACTAATTTGCAAAATTTTTGAATGTCTAGGGTTTTACCATGAATTCATTTTAGTTGTTTGTGATGTTTAATGGAAGAAAATGAATCCTTGTTGTTAGATAAATAACTTTTGTCAAGTGATTTTTGATAAATTTGTCAATTACGGGTTAAATTGAAAAATGTGAAATAACGAAATGTGTGGGCTGCTATAATCTTGTATGGTATTCCGCTAGGCTTGGGTTGGGATGAAATTGCATGAATTTCATTTTTCGAGCCTAAGGACTAATTGTAAGGAAATCAGAAGTATAGGGGAAAAATTGTAATTTTTCTAAAATATGAATTTGAGTTAAATTGAATATAATGATTATTGAATTGAGCTGAATTTATTCATTTAGATCAAGATAAACCACATACGACTTTAGATCGAGGCAAGGAAAAAGCTTCGGATTAGTCGACTTTATTTTTCTATGTTTATCGTCGAGGTAAGTTCGTACGTTTAAGTTTCATTTTTATTTTATAAATTGAGTGCTATTATTGTATAATGTTAAATTGAGTGTTGACAAAAAAATCCAATGGCGTAATGTCAATCATCGAACTATGAAAAGGGATAGCTTCGGCTGTCGATTATGAAAAGGGATGGTGACGACCATCAACAATGAAAAGGGATGGTGACGACCATCGAATTATGAAAAGGGATGGCTTCAGCTATCAAAATATGAAAAGGGATGGCTTCAGCTATCGAACTATGAAAAGCTATAGCTTCGACCAGCAACAATGAAAAGGGATGGTGACAACCATCAAATTATGAAAAGAGATAGCTTCGGCTATCGAACTATGAAAAGGGATAACTTCGGTTATCGAATTACGAAAAGGGATGGGTCAACCATCGTATTATTACCTCATGTGAACTTCGGTAAGAGCTTTCAATGTAAACTACATTAGTTTGATGAAAGGTAAGTAATGTGTACCTCGTGAAAGTTAAGAGTATGAATGTACATATATAAGTTTTTGAATTAGTTATTCTCATGTTGGATTGGGTTTACATGCTATGTGGTTGTATATTGTATTGGCAAGGTTAGACTGTACGTGTTACGAACTTACTAAGCATGACATGCTTACTTTGTGTTAATTTTTCTGTGTTTTGTAGTTGTCGAAATTTCGTTCAGGTTGGAAAGTCGTCAGAGATCTATCACATTATCTATCGGCTCTTTCGGTACTTACGGATGTTTAATTTTGGTTAATGGCATGTATATGTATTTTGGCTAATGTTGGCCATGTGTTTTGGTTGTTGGAATAGCCATTTGGTTTGGCTTGCGACTTAGCATTTTGATGTTGATATGAGATTAGTTTATGACATGTAAATATTAACCTTATTATGGTCGATGTTTGGCTTAATATGTTTGAATTGTGATAGATAAATATGCATATTGTTTAAGCCTTATAACTTATTGTGGTTTGGTATCCTGTTATGAAATGTATATAAATGTCTATTGATGTTAGTAAATGAATGACATGAAATGTACCATTTGATAGGCTTCGGTAAGTTAATTCAATGGTTTGTATTGATGCAAGTTTAGTTGAAAGTTAGTTAGTCATTTTGGGCAATTTGAATACATGGTTAAACATGTTTATATATTGTCATTTGAGGTGCCTAAGGGCATATTGGTTGTATGATGTTATACCATATGTATATGAATTTTTTATGCTTGAGTTTGGTGCCTTATTAAGGCATGTGAATATGTGCATTTTGGTATAGGTACATGCTAGTTTGGGTGAGAAAAATGGCTTGTAAAATGACCTATTTTTGTACACACGTGCAGAGACAGTAGAATGTGTCTCGGCCGTGTGTCACACACGGCTAGGTGACATGGTCGTGTGTGCCCTGTAGCTTTTGAAGGGTTGTAAGTGAGGCTGTAACACGGCCTAGCACACGGGCGTGTAGGGTTATTTTGAAGGGTACATAGCCTGACACACGGGCGTGTGGCTTGGTCCTGTAACCCAAGTTAGTGAGTTACACGGTCGTGTGTCCGTACTTCGAATGCCCACACAGCCGTATGACCCCTGCAGTATTAAAAATTTTCATGATTTTTTGAAAAATTCTTTGAGTTTCTGATTTAGTTCCTTCTTATTTCTAACATGTAATTAGGGCCTCGAGGGCTCGTTTAAGGGACAATATGTATGTTTTGAATTGGTTTTAATGTGTTTATTGATATGATTTGGAAAGTTTTAAATTTAGGTCCATTTGATTTAAAACTTTGGTGATGCTCTTTAACCTTATTCTGGCGATAGATACGGGTTAGGGGTGTTACAGTTGGAAACCATGCACCGGACATTTTTTGATTAACTCCTTGAATCGCGCACATGCTTCATATAATGTTTCATCCTCAGATTGCTGAAAGGATGTAATATAATTCTTTAGTTTGGCATTCATGTTCGGAGGATTATATCTTAGCAGAAACCTCTGACAAAGTTCATTCCAAGAAGCTGCAGTACCTTACGGTAATGCATTTAACCATGCTCTGGCACGTTCTCCTAATGAATAAGTGAATAACTTTAGTTTTAGGGCATCTTCAAGAACATCCTGCTGACTAAATGAATTTCAGACTTCCAAAAATAGTTTAAGTGCAATCTTGGATCCTCAGTAGGCAATCTACTAAACTACCCTACTGTTTGCAACATTTGAAACATCACCGGCTTTAACTCGAAATGTTGAGCCTGAATATATGGCCTGACAATTCTTGGGTTCAAATAATCTAATATCGGCACTACATGTTCTCTAAAAGGTCTGTCTCTGTAACATCCCGAAATAGGGCCTAAATGAAACAGTGGTTGTGAAACCACGAATTCAAGATAGAAAAGTTTATTGTGATTAATTTTTATGATTTACCTATTGATTGGATGCGTGTGTTAGAATACCGATAAGAAATTTCAGCGATTGCTTGTCTGAATTGCATATTAGGGTCTAATTGCAAAAGTGGGTAAATATGAGTTTTAGATGATAAAGGATTTAATTGAAGTGCATAATTGAAGTAGAGGTCCTTAAATGGTAATTAGACCATTAGATTTTCATGGAAAAAAATGGGCATGCATAGATAAAAGTAACTAAAGTTTTAATGAATGGCATTTTAGTCATTTGGTAATAAAAAGAATTAAAAAGGGAAAAAGATTGCAAAATGTGCTCATCTTCTTCAATAGGGCCAAAACTTCAAGGACACCATAGCTAGGGTTTCTTCACTTTCTGAAGCTCATAGTAAGTGCATCCAAGCCCCGTTTTTAATTTTTTTTATGTTTTTGGAGTCCTCGTAGCTCGGTTTAGCTTATTCTACCATTAATTCATGTTAGGGTTCATATTTGGAAAAATACCCATAGGTGAAATGTGTTTATTTTGATGTTTTATGGTAGAATATGAAGCTTGAAGTTATGTTAAACAACTTTTGCTAGGCGGTTTAAGTGAAAACGACTAAAACGACATAATTGGTAAAAATACCTAATGTTCATAAGTAAATGTTAGAGTGGGGATTTGATGTTGCCTTAGAAGGGAAAAATGTTCAGCATGTCATAAAACATAAGAATAAGGGATGAAGTTTAATTTCCGAGCTTTGGGGAAAAAGTGGAAATATGCAAAAGTTTAGGGGCAAAATCATAATTTTGCCAAAGTTCGAGTCAAGGACTGTTTTGACGAATGTGAGTATTAAATAAGCTAAATTTGCTATTATAGATCAAGAGGAACGAAATCCGGAGTTAGACTAGGGAAAGAAAAAGGTTGAGGACTAAGTTGCTAGATTTGATCATATTTTGTACCGAGGTAAGTTTACGGTAAATAAATGCAATATTTCAATAATTATTATTAACGTTGTTATTTTCTAGAGAATCAGTGATAAAAAGTCCCGTTGAAACATTAGGAATGTATTGGATACAAATGTCATGACATTAAGGGAATGAGATCCCAAGTAAGACCATGTTTGGGACATGGCGTTAGCACCGAGATGAGAGGTCCCCCGTAAGACCATGTCTGGGGCATAGCATGGGCACCGATATGAGAACTCCCATGTAAGACCATATCTGGGATATGGCATCGGCAGTACATGAAACATCCCATGTAAGACGATTTATGAGACATGGCTTTGGCATGTTATTATCAGACAGGAGACCCGAGTATCGTTAGTATTCCAAGTGGTTCAACGGGCTAGTAAACAGACTATGTTACATGAAAGTTTAGGTAGAAGCATAATAAATAGATTCAGGTGAGTTATAAAGGTTAAGAATATTTCAGTTATCAGTTGTGAAAGAAATTTCAACAAGGGAGGAGTAAGTTATAATCATGAGTTATTTAAGTAAGCAAGTAAGTAAACAAGTAAGAGAGTAAGTAAAGAAGAAGCAAAGAAATGATACTTGATGATAATTTATGAGTATAATTATTTATGATAAATGTTGTTATTTATTTGCTTGTAAACTTACTAAGCTTTACGCTTGCTCCCTTTATTTTCTTTTTTTATAGTATCGACAAGCCAATTCAGGGATCGTAAAGGCGTTAGAGATCGTTTCACACTATCAACAAACATCTCGATATTTTATGATTCGAAACGATTAAGTTATGGCATTATAGAGACTTAGTCATTTTGTGTGTGTGTCCTTATGATATGGCTAATGAATAACATGTAAATATTTGATAATGATTAACCATTGAAATGGCTATTTAAGAACATGTTTTGGTGTTATGTATGCCTAAATGATAGTTAATACAAAGAAATTATAAAAGACTAAAAATTTGCAATGGAACAGTTTTTGGACAGTAGCATTGACGTGATTTTGAAAAATCACCAAGGATATAAGACATGAAATTAGAGAGTGAATGAGATATAGAATTAAAGCTTATTGAGTCTACTTTCATATGAAAGAAACGGTGTAGGCAAATGAATTATATATTGTGAGATATTTGAATTTTAGTAAGACAAGTTCAGAATGGTATTAGAAGTCCTCTATTCTAACTTTAGAAAATAATTAAAAATTGTACAGAAATAATTATGAGTCATAATTTATATGTCTAGATTCCTTAGAGATACTATTTTCAAAATAAAAAATGAGAACATTATCCAAATTCTGTACAATGAGATAATTGATTTTTAGTGAAGAGGGGTCAAAACTGTCGAGCAGTGAAACAGGGGAGACTTTAACGAATAAACTGTACTATTTGGATAAACCAAAAATTCTGGAAATTTTATGGTAAGAAGATATATGAGTCTAGTTTTAGGGAAAATTTATGGATCTAAATTTTGAGTTTCGTAACTCGAATTATAATGAAATTAACGACTTTTACGCAAGTGGATAGTTTTATTGTAAATAGTGAAATAATTTATTTTGATTTGTTTAAGTATTCAAAAAATTTTTAATGTTCTCGGTTTGGACTCGAACCATTTCTGTTGCATGTTTTAGGGTCTTGAGGGTCCTTTTTAGGGACATATTGATTGAACGAGAGCAAATTAATTTTAAAACCAAATTTGTATGCTCCGAAATATTAAGTTAAGTCAGATAATGCCTTGTGCTCGACTCCGGCAATAGTCTCGGGTAAGGGGTGTTACAGTCTTTGTCATCTATTATTCGAGGAATATTAACATCCCTTCCTTGTAATGGCTCTTCTCTAACCTGATCATTTCTAATTCTTTATATTTCTCGCAATTCTTTTCTTTTTCTTCTTAAGGTTCTCTCAATTTCTGGATCAAAAGGATACTCTTCAATTGCTGAAATATCTCTACTCATGCACCAAAAATAAAAATCTTGAAAAAAAAATCAAAACACTAATTAATCTAAACAAACAAAATTTAAGAAATAATAACATACCAAATATTTCATCAAAATTTTACTGATCACCGGCAACGACAACAAAAATTTTCGCAAATGAATGTGTAATGTGAATGTGCAAGTATACACATCGAATCAAGTAATAAAATGATGAATGAGTATCGTCTCCACAGGGATCAAAATTGACTTAAATAATTAGTTATGCTATTACTATGAAACTGACTAATTAAATTGAACAAAAGGGACAAGTGAATAATTGATAAAGAGATGTAATGAATGATTAAGAAAATCAATTATGACTAAAAACATGAGATGGCAATTAAAATGTTGTGGCAATTCTCAAGGAGTAAGTGGGAAAGAGTTTGTACTGTTGAATGATAAAGGTTGGAATTACTTTGGTTTATTTCTATAACATAATAATGTCATGGCAAAATCTTGACCATTTTATTGCTCAGGGAATCATTACTGCAGTCTGCTTCTTTTGAAAGACAGACTTTGACATATCACTCTGAGTTTTTGTATGTCCACAGACTAAGAATGATATCCAGATTTTTCTCCCTTTCCCTGTACAGATTGCAACTCCTATGTCTTGAGTACTACAATTATTCTTTCAAATACTTTCCTGTATCAACCGATTATAATCCACTCTAATTAATCTTTTCAGAATTAAGTCAGATCTAGTAACATGCTACACAGTCATCTATGTCTAGAGCTTGCATGCATGCATTAAAAATAATCACAAATCGAATGAAACAATATTCAACTCAAAATTAAACCATGGGCATTAAAGGTTAACAAAAATTCACCCAAAATAATTCCAACCCGAAGAAAATTAGTTCATGGGTTGGACATTAGAATTCATAACAGAACCATTCAACGCCATTATTTAAATTCATGAATCACAAATTCAAATAAAAAAATAAAGGCAGAAGTGCAAGAAGCTTTTGCTACTCCATCTTTCATTCTGATAATGAGATTTGATGCAAAACCCAAGGTAGATTTCTCTTCTTCTTCCTTACGTCTGTAATTCTTCTGCTCTGTAAGCTGTTACCCTTTTCACTCTTATTCTAAGAATGCATGAGAATCTGATGCAGAGAGATAGAAACCGTTATTCTCTTTTTCTCTCTCCCTCTAGTGCTCTTTTTCTCTTTTCTCTTTTCTTATTTATAGGGTAGGTCCCTCCCTCTCACCACACACCTTTTGCTTCCTCTTTTTCAGGGTGATTTATCTGGTACAAGTATAGCTGGCTGAAAGTGACGTAGACTGAGTGTTGTGTCATGTTCCTGGAATTGCCATGGCATTCGTGCTAGTAATCTAACCAACATTTTGTCACGGCAATATTTCAGTTCCTTCAATTTCCTACAATTTTTCTCTTCTCTTCTTCTTCCTGCACCTGCAGTTTTTCAAAAACATTGAAGCCTAGATGTAGGTTTCAGTGAGATCTAGTTTGCCAGAGTAGCATGGGTCCTTATTAACTAAGCCCACTAGCGGAGTACCATTAAGTGCTACAATACTTAAGTAAGAAGATAGAGTCCGCCAGAGACTAATTGGGTTTACTATGACCATCAAGGCAGGACAACTACCTTATAAGTCCAAGGTACTTGAAAAACATCCAAAACCTATCAAATGGTTCTAGGATCAGCAACAAGAAGATCCCTTAGAGGCCTATCTACATATAAATAAGTTCAAGGATTGCACTAATGACCTCCAACCCAGATTGAGAGAAACGGTCCCAAAAAAAATCAATGAGTTAAATGTGTTTAGTTTTCTTATTATTAGCCTGACAAGTTTTGGGTTAGTTTGTTTAGTAAAGAAACTCACTAAGTTTTTTTGAACTTACAAAAATTTGGCTTTTGTCTGCAGGACTCAAAGAGTGATCAAGGACCTTAAGGAGGGAACAAGCCATATTGAGATAAACCAAGGAGCAATTATTAGTTTGTTTTGATCTACATAGGAGAGGGTACCTTTAGAGGCTTTGCCTCGAGGCCAATTACATTGTATCTAAGTAGATTCTTTTTGAGATAGTAAAATTTTATTTTAATATAAGGGTTTTGTTGTAAGAATATTTATTAATAAGTAATAAAGCCAGTCTTTAAAATTGTTGAGTTAAAAATTTGTGTTTAGTCCAATCTAGTCCATTTGTGGCACCTCATATCCGGATACAGTAATCGAGTCGGGTAAGGGTGTTACAATAATTAACTAATCAATTGACCATTTTTTTATCATTTACATTGTCTAAAGTAATAGGGAAGAAAATTAGATTAGTTAGTTTAATTGAAAATTTAAATTTAGTTTATAAACAATTTATTTTGTAATTTGCACTAATAATTTTTGACTCGATTAGATTACTGATTGCTTACCTTGTAATTATCTTGATAAAAAAATTTATCGACAATCCCTTGGGTACGATCCTTGGAATACTCTAGTGTTCCATTGACGCTATTAATATTAAACTGGCTTGTCACGCTTGCAGATACCACACTTAGAATTGATTGATTTGTTGATTCTTGTGTTGATTTATCTCTCTTCCCAACTGCTTCAAAGCGCATGGAGGAGAGGTGTTTACTCCTCTAAGGAAGAATCATTACCACGACCACCTTAGTTCTAGAAGCTAGCCAAATGATTGATGTCAGTAAGGAGATCATTCGATTGCCACATGTTAGGTTCTTTGAAGAGGGTAGACTAGGCAGTATCCTTCGCTCAAGACTAGTTATTCCTCTTGGCAACATCCCTGACTTCCTTGAGCTCTCCTATTAATTGTTCATTTTGAGTATTCTTTAGGTCTAGTAGGTATTGGGGCTATTTTTGTTCTTGAAACTTGCATTGTTGCTCAAAAATTTGTTTCTCATTGTGGTACATTTTCTCTTACATCTTTGTGACTTGTTGTTTGGAACCAGAGTGTTGATGACAAGAGGCTTGGTCCATAGGGATGGCAGCAACAATGGCCTGAGAAGGCAAAGAAAACAACCAAGATGGGTGGATATACTGGTAGAGCTGTAGAGGAATCTCTCTAAAAAACGAGGAGGCCTTGGTATAGGCTGAGACAAGAATATGGCTAGCTAGTCAAGGTTAAGGGTTGGTGACTAGAAGTTTGGTCCAAGTGGTAGAGAGCTGAAAAAAAATAGGAGAGGAGAGGTGTAACGAGACTATGAAGGCAAGGGAGATTGAGTGTTGAGGATAAGTGCTTACGTTATCATTTCCTTTATGTTATTTATAGAGAAAGGTCTTCATGTGGTTAGTGACCACACCCTGGTGTGCTTATGTTAAAGCTATTAAATCAACACAAAACTATCAGAATTAAAATGGTTACCTATAATTGTAATAGGTCAATTGTAAGATTTATAAGTGTTACTATGGAACACTCCAAGTATTCCAAGGATCGAACCCAAGGGATTGCCAAATTGGTAAATGTGATTATCATGTTAATTACAAGTTAAGCAAATTCTAATCTATCGAGTAGGAAATTATTAGTGCAAATTAAAAAATAAATTATTTATAAACTAAATTTAAACTATCAATTAAATTAACTAAGATAAACTTTCTTCCTATTATTTTAGACAATGTAAATGATTAAAATGATGGTCGGCCGATTTGTTAATGGCTAACTAAGCTAATAAACCTATATCGATTGTATTGGTTTCCATCCTTAGCTAGGAATATCCTATTGGTCTCATCCTAAAATAGAAGATACCACCTAATCTCTCCTCTCGATCTAACCTAGGCATATAGATATCCTCTTGGTCTCACTATTTGGCACAATGATATTGAACCATCTAAAAATAAACTCTCCTTTTGGTCTCGTTTATCTAGATTTTCCATTAAAGGTATCAATTCTAGCGTATTAAGCATTTTGATATAAAAAAAACTAAAAAATAAAGCATAAACATTAACTTAATCTAACAATCAATTCATCAATTAACCAAAAGCAATATCAACATATAATAAAGCTTAACACTCAAATAGACATTTCATCAAATAGTTGATATACACAATATAAAGGTAAGGGTAAAAATGCTCATTTATATGTGGAACCAATAGCACCCAAAAACTTGATCTATATTCATTTACGAAGGTCTTTAACAAGAAAGAAGAAACAAAACAAAAATAAAATAAAATCTATTCTAAAAAGAAAAGGAAAAACCTAATCTAAAAATATAGGAAGTAAGGAAAATGATCAGCCATAAAAAATCTACTCCCAAAAGCTTATAAAGTAGTATTTATAGTCTAATAACATTTAACCCAATATTTACAATTATGCCCTTAAATGAAAAGTGACTTAAGCTTGTTTGGACACAAAATTGGCCCTGCAGTTTTTCACTCGTCAAACTTCCTTGTCGCAACACCTAGGCTTTGGTCTCGCGACATGATCTTAGCTTGGGGGTTCTGGATGTCACGACATAGCCAAGTTGGTGAGGTGACACCCTCAACAGTGGCCCTAACACTTCCACTTCAACAATTAGTACTAGAGTTGTGATCTCGAAGGCTTAGAGTCGAGACATAGGGTTTGGTGTTGCGATACAACACATCTAGCATTGTGACATCCTTCGGGAACTACTCTAGGTTGGTTTCTTGTTGAAGTTTTGCTCCTCTAAGATGATGGAGGATCAGAGCCACGACACACATGCAACAGTGTTGTGACATTCAAATTAGTTAATATTTTCTTCAGGGTTTGGCCATAGTCATCTCCATACACAGACTAAAATCAATCATTAGCCTCCCAACAATATAGTTTTGCCAATTTGGGTCTCAAAAGAGGTAAAATATAAGAAAAACTATCACTATTACTAAAATCTAATAATCGATAAGAAAAGCATTAAATAGACTAGTAAACTACTTGAAAACAAGCTCATTAATTACTCAAGAGAGCCTAATTTCACATGTCAAATTAAGAAAGATCATTTATAGAGGAAGTTCTCGTGCCTGGAGGTGCCACATCACCAACAGTACGAGTGGTGGCTCGCTCGTGCGGTCGGTCAAGTGGTAGGTCGATTGTCCTCAAGTGTAGTACTGCTCTTACCTTCTTTTAGATGAGGTAGTATGAGGTTGTTACGTCTCAATGGTCTCTATTGGTCCCCTCTTGGTGGTAAGTGCATTCCTACTAAAAGCGGATGGCTTGGTGGGCGAGACATAGGTGACCAATCGGATGATTGAAGATAGGAGACTGGCTGACTGATCTTCAAATGGGAAAATAGTAGGGTGATGCGTGGCGGAGGGCCATCCATGGATATCTTTCAAGTAGCTTCTCGTGGCCCCACATGTCTTGGAGCTACAGGGGTATAACAAACTTTAAATTAGAATTGTGAAATAAGGATTGAGACATAACTATAAAAAATTACAATTATTGAACCTTAAAACTTTAACATGAATTTCAAAGATTCAAAATATATTAACTAGAACATAAAAAATTTAAAATTGAATCCATAAAATCATAATAATAAATCACTCAAAAACAAAACAAAAAAACTATATCAATCGATTCCAGATGATTCAACAAACGAGGCTCGAATGTCACTTTTTATAATCAGAAAAATCTAATATATATTAATAAACCAATATTTTCCATGTCAGATCATTAATAATGCAGATTGTGTGTCGCATTTTCCTCGCGGCGTTGTGACGAGAGGATTGGTGATGTCACAACGACCCAAAGATGTTCGAAATAGAGGCAATGTCCTGACAACGCGACCCATAATGTTACGACGATGCGATGAATTCTATCTCAGAGCAATTGTGCAATTAGAATTTCATCACGACTACTTTTCCCAGTTAAACTCTGATTATTCCAAAGATCTTTTAGTCAGATTAGAAATCTAATTTTAGCTTATAAAAAGAGTCTTAGTAACCCTAGAATCATAATCATCACAACATTAAGAAAGAGTTTTAGAGAGCTTTAAATGAATTTTGTGTTTTAGCCAGAGAGCTTTGCATTCGTTTTTGTTTTGTAATTATCCATCTTGGACTATTTAATTCTTTGCTCATTAGTGAAGTCTCATTTGCCCTTGGTTTTTTATCCTCTTGATTGGAGGAGTTTTTCCACATAAATTTGTGTGCCCAATTTTCTCTATTCCTTCTTTTTCATTGCTTATATTGGTTGATCCCTAACAAACCAGTATTTGACCTAGGTTAAGATTTCACAATCAACCTATTTAAGAGATGGTGACAGTGAGATTAGATATCGAGAAGTTTGATGGGATCACATATTTCAATGTATAGCAAGGTTGGATGACAATAATACTAGTTTAGAACGGCCTGGAAAAGGATGTTACGAGGCAAAATCCTTCAGATTCGAATCTGTTGGAATGGGCTGAACTTGATGAGAATGCTTTGTGTAACGCCCTAGTTCTAAAAAGTACAAGGTTTGGCGTATAGTCCTAAGGTATTATGTCTGGTGGAGTGGTACTTGCCCAAGTACATTTTAGGTGTATAGAATGGGTGGATATAGTTATGTGTTTAAGTTAACAAAAACACTATGGCATATGACTATGTCAATTAGAATAAGGTAGTGACCAAGTGGAATGGTGTGGAGAGTGTGAGTTCACGTTAGAAGAATAGTGTGTTTTAATCACAGTACCATGCATGTTATGTTACAAGGTAAGCTGGTTAGGAACCAACTGAATGTGAAACAAAATATTTAAAAGATAAAGGGGTACTCAAATGGGTTTCTTGGAAGTTGTACACTTTTAGATAAGGAAATATAGTAAAATGTGATATTTGTCAAGTTCCAATAGGGAATTAGATAACATTAATAGATATTCGAGATTTGGATGAGGGAGATCTCGTCTTTTTTCATCTAGAATATTGTTACCTAGGGCTTGAGAAGAAAAAGGTATTCCTTTGAGTGGAAGATGAAATCCTAGATTATATGGATGATTCTCCATGTCAAGGTAAGTTTTATGGCTTCCTGTGTTATGAAAGATTAGGCATTTAAAAATGTTTAACTATAAGATAAAGAAGTAACGCCTTTTATGTGGGTTATTTGGGTTAGAGATGATGATAGTGTTATTTGAAATAAGTTTTAATGGTGATTTTCTATTTTATAAGGCAGTGGTTGTTGCAATCCCTAATTGGATGATAGATCTAAGGTTCAAGCTGCAATCTATGGTTGTCAGGTGAGTCTCTAAGCTGAATCTTATTTGCATATTGTTCACGAGAGAGCTTCTATGAAAGGTGATTGATCTATGAAACCGTGTAGCTTAAAGGGGTCCGTCAAGACTAAAAACATGATCTCTAATATGAATATCTAATAGGAAAAGTCCATGGCCATGGCACTATATTGTGTAAGACCATAGCTGCGCTATAGCATTATATGGAAAAAACTAAAGGAAGGTGATTACCCAAAGAGGGTTCCTAATGTGACCTAGGACGATGAGGGGAAAACCTCATGAAATGTGAGTTTATGCAAATCCCTATTGTAAATACATCATAAAAGAAAGCCTTTATGGTGATCTATTGAAAGGAATCATTTGTGGCTATCAATGAAAAGGAAGCCTTTGTGGCGATCTATGAAAAGGAAGCCTTTGTAGCTATCAATGAAAAGAAAGCATTTGTGGCGATCTATAAAAAGAAAGCCTTTGTGGTGTGGCTATCTATGAAAAGGAAGCCTTTGTAGCGATCTATGAATAGGAAACATTTGTGGCGATCTCTAAAAAGGAAGCCTTTGTGGTGATCTATAAAAAGGAAGCCTTCGTGGTGATCTATAAAGGGGATACCTTTGTGTAACACGTAGGTTTGTGCAAGTGTACACAGTCGTTATCAAGTAATAAGTAAGTATTGAGTTATCGTCTCCATAGGGATTGTATTTGTGCTAAGTCACTTAATTTTTAAAATTATACTAACAATTTGGTAAATAAAAACACAATATAATTGAGAAGTGGTGATTAAAATATATTAAACTAAATGCAATGATCCCTAATGAAAATTATCCTAAGTATGCAAACTAAATGAAATAGATTTTAGTAAAATTAAACACAATTTGCAACAATTATAACATAAATAATCTAGGATAATTACTTTAATTAAACTCAATTTATTATCAACATGCTTAATAACATTCAAAAAAACATTCCATGACAACTCGATCTTTCATGAGTTTGGAAACCACATTAGGTCCTTTCGAAATCCTTTACTTAGTAAATACGTATTTTATTGATCCTTATTTACTAAGGGTTTCTTAGTATTCGTGTGAAGTAATAGGGACGTGTCAGGTTTGAAACAATTTTATCACACAAATCTAAAAACTATGCAGATAACAGAGCTTGGTCAGAGTTGTTATGCAACCTACAATTTAATCAGGTCAGGATCTAAATTGAGCATGCACATTTCAATTATGTGTCCATTAGCCGTCGTCTGGTCAGGATCGCTCAGTTAATTCAGGTGCATTCCAATCACGTATGAACGAAATACAGACTTGATTTTAATTGAAAACATGATTGATTGAGGCACAAATTATAAGCATGAATCAAATAAATATTATTTAATCAAAGCAATCATCCTAGCTAAAATAAAATTAAGCTAACATTGTTGTAAACAAGAACAAAGAACACATAGCAAACATCTTTAGATTAAATTAAAGAAAAGTAAGATTGAACCCAATTCAAAGTGGCTGTCACCCAAGACTTTGATTGACAAGGCTCCTTCGCTGTTTTGCTTTGCTCCTTTGCTGATGGTTCTCTAAGGTGGCCGACCAAGAGTTCTTTAAGAGGCTAATTTTGCTAAAAATCCTTATGCAAGGATGATGATAAGAGTGAGGGGGAAAGATAGCTAAGAGAGTTGAGAGAGGAGAGAATGATGAATGAGTGAGGGATGATATAAAAAGTGAGAAATGAGCTTTTATTTATAGGTGAGGCAAGGGAGCTAGTTTGCTAAAAATAGGAGTGTCCATATTTTGAAACTTCTTCCAAGGATGGCCGGCCATGAATTGAGGAAATGTGGCTGATTTTGCTTGATTCTTGGTCAATCTGAGTGCCACCACAAATCAAGACTAAGACTCGGTCACCAGCAAATCTTCGGGAAAATCTCTAATTTATTTAACTCGTCAAGGACCATATGTAATTAAACCAAAAAATTGATTTATGATCAACCATGTGCAGCTGAAAATTGGGTTGACTTAGTCCCCAATTTGGACAATTTTGCAATTAGAAGAAAACTCTCAGACCTGTCCAAAAAAGTAGATGGTTTAGAGGACCAAATAATATAATTTTAACAACTTCAATTAATTAATTTACTTAATTAATTGAAACCCAATTTATTAATGAAATATTTAAAATGAATTATTAAATATAACTATATTTTATTATTTAATTTAATCATGCATGACCATTTTATAGCTTAAAAATATAATATGCTCAAACTAATATAAAATAAGCCATTTTATGCATGAAAACTATATAATAAAGCATAAAATCACATTTTAATAATTTCCATGTCTTAATTTCATATTTTCGCATATTTCATTAATTTATTAAACAATTACTTGGTTTTAAAAATAAATTTAAGTAAAAAGGTGATGAATTATATGGGAGAAATCCTATATATTTTTTAGTTTACACTTTGCGACGCACTCTAAAGAATGACCCTTGTGGCAACAATCCGAAGGAAACGCCTCTGTGGAGGACCTTGAGGGAAAGAAATGGCATTCATGGCGAGCTCTGAAGGAATGATAGTGGTAATGAACTCAGAAGGAAATGCCCTTATGGCGTATCTATTACACCTTCGATGAGATATTCTAATGAGTTTCCTTTGTGGCGAGTTTCATATGAAATGTTATGGCATATCCTGCATGGTCTTAAGATAAGAATCGAGAAACTGGAATGGGCTAGAGCATGTGGCGAATTCAAAGAATGGGTTAAGTGAAAAAGAAGAACAAACCTGAGTAAATGCTACGTCTGATCGTTTGATGAAAGACATCTATCAATGAATAATAAGAGGAAAGGGTAGTCGAAGAAAGATCAGGTAAGGAAAGAGAATTCATACATTGTTTTGTGAAGAGCATTGAGTAAGGGAATCATGATCAAGATGAGTATGAAATGAAGAAGTTCTAAAAGGATGAAGCCATTGATGAAACAATGTTAAGGGGAAATTGACCATGATATAGTAGATAGAAGGAAGTATTATAGTTCGTTAATGGTAAACTGTTCTTGCTTACAAGTAGCTAAAGATTTAATAAAATGAGTCAATGGTGATGGACTATCCGCCTGTTTTTGGAAAATAAACGATTAAGGTATAAATCATTATTTCTCACTAAGTTCTCATGAACTTACATGGATTGTGTTCTCTGTTTCAGGTTCAATTTGAGCTTGCACCTGGGGGAACATTGCCAGGACTATGCCCAAGGAGTGGCGTATTGGTTTGTTATGCATACAGAGCAAGCTTTGAAGGCGTGGTCGAGTATATTTGCCACATAAAAACCCTTAATCACGATAACCAAGTTAGACCAGGACATCATTTTAGTAATACTTATAATCAAATTTCCTATGTATTATAACTAAAATTCTTCAATGTTTATACTTATGTATTGTATTATGAAGTCTTGTAATTAAGTAGTTCAAATCCATTGTAATTTGTGTAAGTAGAGTTAAGCTTCATTTATATTAGAGTGGTCACACCTAATATTCAGATCTAGTTCATTGTATCAGGTTTAGGGTGTTACAGTTTGTCTATAATTCAGTTGTGTCTTACGAACAATGTGTTGCAGGAGGTGCTTATGAAGAAAATGGAATTTTCCTTATGGAAGAAGTTAGAAACCCTTTACCTGACAAAGTCTCTGGCTAATCGATTAGTGTTGAAACAATGTCTATACATGTTTCATATGGCCAAATTTGCATCCACTAGGGCTCATATTAGTGAATTTGTTACTCTCTTAAATGGTCTACAAAATGTCATGGTTAATATAGGTGATGAATATCAGGCTATGCTATTATCGTGCTCTTTGTACCCTTCATATAAGTCTTTTAGGGAGACCCTGATTTATGGTAGAGACAAACTCTCGTTCGAGGATATAAGGGGAAACTTGTTGAGCAAAGATAAACTCAACAATAAGTTAGGTTCGAATAGTAGGTCAGATGAGCAAGTCTTGATTTTGGTTGTGAGAAGTAGGATTGGATCGAAGTTAAGGAATCGAGACAAGACATGCGGCTACTATAAGTAGAGTATTATAAGTTGTAAAATAAGAACATGAAGGTTGCTGAAAGCAACAAGAAAATGGTAATCGATGCTAGTGTAGCCGAGGATAAGGGTGATGATTGGTTGGTAATGTCTACGACCAAAATGTCTAAGCTTATATCCGAGTAGATCCTGGATTTGGGGTGTTCTTACCATATGTATCCTAATAAGGACTAGTTCTCCACATATAGTCTAGTTGAAAGTGGAGTTGTGCTCATGGGGAATAATTCACCTTGTAAGATAATCAATATTGGTACCATTCAGATCAAGATGCATGACAGAATTATAAGGACACTGTCAAGTGTCAGACATGTGACTGATTTAAAGAAAAACATTATCTCCCTAGGTATGTTAGACTCAAAAAATTGTAGAATCGTCATCGATTCAAGCACCATTAAGGTATCTCGTGGAACTCTTATTTTGATGAAAGCTCAAAAAATTGGCAGTCTATATGTTCTGTAGAGTTGAACAATGACTAGTGCAGCAGCAATTTCCTCATCTATTACAGAGTTGGAGTCAACTCGATTGTTACATATATGACTTGGTCATATGAGCAAGAAAAGTATGACCATTTTGAATAACGGTCTTCCAGTTACAAAGTTCAAGCACCATTTGGACTTGGTTAGTATCTTACAAAGATTGAGTTAGGCCCATGACGGGGCCCAAAAAATGAGGTATTTAAAATATGAGTCAAGGTGGAAACTTGTGAAGTGTGTCTCACATTTTTCTCATGATGTTACGACGAGAGGACCGGTGACATCACAACAACGCAAAGGCATTTGAAATAGAGACAAAACAAAAGACGACGTCCTGACAACATAACTCATGATGTTGCGACGATGCGGCAAATTCTATCTTAAGGAAGCTGCGTAATTAGACTTTCAACGGGGCTACTTTTCCTAGTTAAACTTGAATTTTTCCAGAGATATTTCAGTCTGATTAGAAATCTAATTGTAGCCTATAAAAAGGACCTTAGTAATCCTAGAATAGTACTCATCACAATATTAAAAGAGAGTTTTAGAGAGCTTTAAGGAATTTTGTGTTTTAGTCAAAGAGCTTTCCATCCAGGATTAGAGTTTCATTTTTCAATTCTCCATCTTGTACTATTCAATTACTTGCTCATTAGTGAAGTTTCTTTTTCTTGTGGTTTTTTATCCTCTTGATTGGAGGAGTATTCCCACGTAAATTTGCGTGCCTAATTTTCTCTATTCCTTCTTTCTCGTTTCTTATACGATTTGATCCCCAAAAAATAACAAAAATTACATGTGAAAGCCTACTTTAATCTTTCCATATGTTGAGATCTTCATGCCTTGTGGTTTTGATCTTCCAAATTAACATGTAAGTATTTAGTGAAAATAAGTCTTTCGTTTGTGGAGATGAGATGTCAAAAAAGTTATGTATGTGCAAATTGGGAAACATAGCCGTAATATATAAATTTTGTACATTAACACTAATTTATAATCAGCACATCATCAATTAGAAATTAGTTACTAGAATATCTACACATATTTAGTCTATATTTTATGTAATAACTAAAACCCATCAAACTTTTTGTTTATCATAACATTTTATAATAGTAAATAACTAGTTTTTCTTACTCGTGCAATGGATGGATTAATCCTATGTATTTATTTTTGTTTTAAAATAGTTTATAATATTCTGAAAGAAATTTATGCTTTTATTATAGGGAAGAAATTAAAAAAAAGATAAAACTATAATGATATTTTGATATGAAATTAATGATTGAGAATGTTATAAAATTATAACGTATCTTAATATACAACTTACTATTCAAGATTTTCGGTCAAGCAGTGATATATATATGTTTTGAAATTAACAATAAAACAAAGGGAAAAATGGAGAAAAGCAATGGTGTAACGTCGTCTTCTGGTGGCGACGTTAGACATTCAACTAAGAAAGTACGTCGTAGGCCAGAGGAACCACCTAACCCAGATGATCCCATATTGGATGCGAAAGGATTGGCAGTGAACTCGAGTGGTGGTACAAAGGAATCGTTGAAAGACAAATTGATAGGTAATAATGCTGATGGTGAGAAACCTCAGAAGGAGAATGAGGATTTTGAATTAATGGAAGGTGATGCTACAAATGAGGTCATCAATGGTATCCCCTTTATTACGTTCTCTGAGTGATACACCAGTATATTACTGAAAGGATGTTTCAGACTATAATTGTTAAACTCCTTAGTAGAAGGATCTCTCATCTCACCATGTCTAGCAAGTTACTGGCCATTTGGAAAACAAAATGTCTATTACATATTCTGGACTTAAAAAATGACTATTTTTCAGTTAAATTTCATGAGAATGAATATTACCTTGCTACTTTATCAGGGGACCGTGACCTATCTTTGACTAATAGCTTATGGTATAACCATGGACTCCAGCCTTTATGATAGATCAATCACTACCTAATAATCTAATGGTTTGGATTCGCCTACCTGGGCTACCAGAGAATATTTATTTTAAGAGCTTACTGAAATTTATCAGGAATGTGATAGGACTGATGGTGAAAATTGACCATAATATGGATGTTAAACAGAGGAGTCAAGTTGCTAGAATGGCAGTTTTGTGGATTTGGGAAAGCCTTTAATCTCAAAGGTTATGATTAACAGGAGGATTCAATGGGTTAAATATGATTCCTTACCCATGGTTTGTGTCGAATGTGGAAGGTATGGGCATTATAGAGAAGTATGTCCTTACAAAGTAGGGCAAGAAGCGGATTCGTTGGGGGGAAGATAAATCACCAAAGCGGGAAATGGTGTTGCAGAAAGAGGTAGAAGTAGAGAAGTACGAGTCATGGATGATTGCTGAACGAAGGAAAATGAGAAAGGAAAGAACGGCGCTGGCGAAGGCCAACATGGTAAGTAGTTCCAGATTTGGAATTCTAATTGGGAATCATGGGAATTGGCAAGGGAAAAACTTAGGGAATTAAATGATAAAGATGTCAATCAGTTTTTAGGGGAGAAAATTAGGGAGATTAAGGATGTTGGAAAGGAATGGTGGCATGGAGAAGAAGCAAATAAGGGAAAAGGCAAAGGCAAAGGACACCCGAAGGGTAAAGGGAAAGGGCCAGTGTTGGTTAGTGAGCCGAAACATAATAATAACATACTAAAATAGTCCAACAAAATAGGTGGGTCTCCTATTGGGCTGACCCCTTTGATGAGGGATAAAAAATGGGGCTAATTTTAATTGACGAGGAAATGGGTCAGATTAATTTTCAAGTGGTGAGTCCATTTTTAAATTGGAGGAAAAAATGTTGCAGTAAAATCTCCTTCCAAAACAAGTATGTCGCTGAAAGTAAGGGTTAGTGCTCTCGAGTTTTGGATTCGTAAAATAAAATGGGAGAAAATTTTTGGCAAAGACTAGATGATGAGGCAGGAAGCGAATGGGTGATAACATCGGTCAAAAACTAACGAATCTATCAGAAAGTGAGCAGCCTTCAATGTCAGTGGTGGGGGCAATAGAAGATATTCTACAAGGGTTGTATCATGAGGTTGGGAAAGATATGGCGATGAAGGGGAATGTTGTCGATGTTGAAGGTTCAAAGGATGAATTTCTAGTGGATGCGAAGGCCGCTTGATTTCAGTGGTAAAAGTCGATTTCTTTATTTTTTATTTGATGATGGTGGATTTCAATTTTTGTTTTTATTTTTATTTTGGAACTATCAAGGGTGTAGACCCATTTCCATAAATTTTTAAAGGAGTATAGAAGAGTGTTTTATCCAGATTTTGTTACTTTGTTTGAAACTCGAATCAGTGATCTTAAGGCAGATTCAGTCATTGCGAAGTTGGGTTTTGAGTATTCTTTTAGATTCGAAGCATCAGGCTTCGCAAGGGGTATATGGTTACTGTGGAATAAGGGAACTCAGGTGGAGATTTTGAAAGTTCATCCTTAATTTGTTCATATGTAAATCCATGATGATAGAAGTCAATACCCGTTTCTTTGCATTATGGTTTAAGCGAGTCCACAATGAAGCACAAGGGCTCAGTTGTGGATAAGTTGGACTAGGTTGCCAGTGAAGTGAAGGAGCCATGGATGATTGCAGGTGATTTTAATGTCATTATGTGTGGGGAAGAAATACAGGGCGATTCTGAACCTAGTCTTGTGGGGTGTAATCGTTTCAGGTCTTTTGTATCACAAACACAGACTTCTCGATTTATGATTTCAAGGACCAATGTCCACGCGGAATAAGGGAAATTTATTTCAAAGATTGGATCAATCTATTTGCAATGAGTATTGGCAGGCTTTTGCATCTAGTACAACTGTGTGACACCTACACAGGTTGAAGTCTGACAATCAACCGTTGTTGATCTTGACGCATCCGGAGAGTTCAATGGAAAGAGATCGACCATTTAGCTTTCTTGCTAGTTGGTTAACGCACCCTGAGTTCCGAGATGTTGTGTTAAAATGTTGGAGTAACGATGTGAAAATTGCGATGAATTTAGAGAACTTGACTCGATTGATCCAAGTCAGGAATAGAACAGTGTTTGGTAACATTTTTGCTAGGAAAAGAAAAGGAAATATGAAACTTGAACGCATGCAAAAAGCCTGGGAATGAAATAATAACATGAGGCTTAGATTGAGGGAAGAAGAAGTGCGACTTGGAATTGAAAACATACTGAACCAAGAGGAAATATTTTGGTTTCAGAAGTCCAAGAGTGAGTGGTTATTGAATGGGGACAAAAATACAAATTTCTTCCATAATCTCACAATGAAGAGGCATCGACATAACTAAATTGCGGGTTTGAAAATAGAGGGTAATAAATGGTTCTATGATAATGAAATCCTTACAAGGCATACGGTTGAGTATTTCTCAGCTTTATATACAATGGACCCATACTAGATTGGGAGCTTTTTTGTCAAGGGGAGTTTTTCGAATTTGTGATCTCATATTATTAGTGATCTATGTACCGAGGTCAATATAGAGGAGATTTAATGTTATTTTTTTTAGCATGGCCTCGCTCAAAGCGTTGGGTGTGGATGATTTTCATGCCTAATTTTACCAAGCAAATTGGGATATCGTAGGAAGCAGTGTCTTTTAGATGGTTCAATCTATTGTTTTAGGAGGAGCTTCAGACCAGAAACTTAACAGAACTCTCTTGGCCCTTATTCCTAAAAGCATTGGTGCAGAGTTGATCAGTCAATATAGGCCCATTAGCTTATGTACGGGTCTGTATAAAATTATTACACAAACTATTGTTATTTGTCTTTAACAAGCTATGCAAGTGCTAGTAAAAAAGAATAACTCAAGTTTCATTGCATTGCGAAATATTTCTGATGACATTATTGCTGCCCAAGAAGTGATCCCCAATTATTTTATGGCTACAGCTCAAATTCCAATCACGATCTGCAAGGAAATTGAAAAGCTAGCTCGCGGTTTCTTGTTGGGAACAGCAAGCTCAGGTAGAAAACCATCACTCATTAGCTGGAAATATTGTTATACACTGATGTTGAATGGAGGTTTAGCGATTCGAAAGTTGCAAGACCAAAACAAACTCTTTACTTTTAAATTTGGGGTTTAATTTGGTGCTAACACAGAAAAGTTGTGCATTCATGTTCTATGTAATAAATACAATGTTCGTGGAATCATCCCAAAGAAAATACGTCAAAACAACTGCTCGTTCATATGGCAATCCATTACGAGTGTTTGGAATGAGATTAAACAGGGCCTCATTTGGACTATCTGTGATGGGAGCATGGTAAATTTTTGGAATGATAATTTGGAAACGAATTTGGGTCCGTTAAAACCGCAGTATATTGGTAATGAACCCCTGGATGAAATTTTTCGTATCTGTGACCTTGTGACGTCGGAAGGAGAATGTAATACAAAATGGTATCTACGATGCTCTCTAGAGATATTGTTATCTAAATATGTGCTTGCAACACGCCATTGAGGGATTTGGGTTTTGATCAAATCTCTTGGTGGTGGTTGTCGATAGGGAATTTCTCCATTGCAAAAACGTACAAGCATCTCTTTAACACTAGTGGACCAAGGTAGTTTGGGTATGACAGATTAATTTAGAGAGTTGCGGCACCTTAAAGGGTGTGAGTTTTCTGTGGTTGCTTATCTGAAATAGACTTTTGACTAATAGGGAACGTACAAGGAGAGGTATGACATCAATTCCCTTTTGCGAACAATGTGGTTGGTATGTAGAAACAACAATTCACGTGGTAATGGACTATAGTTTTTCTCAATCTAATTAGAAATCATTGATTACTAGGCAAAATTGGAAATTTTTTTCTTTAACTCAACACTTGAGATATGGATTCACTGGAATATCACAAAAAAAAAAGGGAATTAAAATTCCGCGGAGGAGAATGCTTGATTTTTTTTACAATAGTCACTTGGTTCCTTTGGAAGAACCAAAATGAATTTATCTTCCATAATGCTAGAGGGAGTAGCTAGAATTTGATAGCCTCGGCTACAGCATGGGCAAGATTGTTTGGAAACAATGGCAACATGGAGCAAAATATTGATGGCTCGATGTCGATAGGTAGAAAAAGGCGGCAGTAGGAGTGTTTAGAGGACTAAGTGGAGGGTGGTTGGTGGGTTTTGAAATGGTAATAGGCATGGGGTTTCAGGAAGGTTGAGGTGGAAAGTGAAAATGCCCTATTGATTGATACTATTAGGAATGACTTTGCAGAAAACAGTAATATAGTAGAAGTCCGACTGATTCATGAGTGGTGTAATAGAGACTGGCAAGTTAAACTTCGACATGTCAAGAGAGAAAGCAACAAGGTTGTTGATTGCTTAGAAAAGACGGCGGGAGGTGGAATGACTCAATTGCTTGAACTTGTAGATACACCGTCACATGCACGAAGGCTTCTAGAGGAGGATATTGACAACTCAATGCAAGTAGCATCATGTGGACTTTAGCTTTAGTGGTATTTTAGTCTTGTACTAAATCCGCTTTTTATTTTCAAACAAAAAAAAAGAAATATATATGTTTATGTGATTTTTCTTTCTAATTTTAAATAATATATCCTAAATAATTTTGAAACAAATTAATAATTTTCTTTTAAAAATAAATTTTCGTATAATTGGAATTAATAATTTTTTAAGCTAAGGTGGTAAAATAAATTTATCATATATCAGAATCATAAATCTTTTTTTATTTAAAAATTCTAAATAGAAATAAGAACAATTTCAAACTATTAATCAATTGAATAATATGAGAAATATGTTGGATATTTGGAAAAAAGCATTAAAGAAAAAGGAATTAAAATAAAATAAAAAATGAAATGAAATCATAGAAAAAAGACGTGGTACTGGGTCATTTGCCCTATATGCGTAAATCAAAATCGGGCGGATCTTTACTTGGAGTAGAGCATAAACCTAGAATAATTGAATAAAAATTTGATGAAACCCATTCAGGAACAAGGAAATGACATCGTGATTTGGATTGAATCCCAATGAAAAAAATAGATCAATGAAAAGTTTGTGCGATAAGTTTAGCGATTTTTTCTATATTATAGATTATAGGAAAGCGGGCCAAAACTTATCTTTCTTTAATTTCATTTTTAATTTTATTTTATTTAAAAAATGCAAGACAAAACCCCTTCGTTAGAAATTAGAAGTTAGAAAAGGCTCATGTCGTGTGTGAAATGATATGCTAATTGTGCAAGTATACATGTCGAATCAAGTAATAAAGTGATAAGTAAGATTGTCTCCACAGGGATCGAATTAGGTATAACAGTGGTCAAGTTATTATAATGAATTATGATTACTGCTATGGTAAAACAAAGATAAGTATGCAATGGTAATTTAAAGGACTAATAATGTGTGTGATATGTGTAACTAATAAATAATGAGAAATGCTATGACAAGTTAAGAGTGAAAATGCAATGACAATTACGTGAATAATATGCGAACGAATAAATAAACAACTAAGAATGCTTTGATAAAGATGCTACGGAAAAGGATAAAAGGTCTACACTGTTGATTTGGAAGGTTGGGATTACTAAGAATCTACCTTTACTTTCAGTAATGCCTCAACAAAATCCTATTCATCTACTACTAAGAAGAGACCTAAACTGGCATGCTTCTTTCGAGAGGAAGATCTCAAGTTACCTGGCCTGTCTCTATAGGCCTTAACACGGTACCCTGCACTGTTTGTCTTCATTCTATATGAACAATGCTCTATGTCTAGAGTCTACTACAAGTATCTGTCGAGTATTTGTATAACAACCCGTTTTTTAGTAGTGTCAAAAATTGTGGTTTTGGGGCTACAAATCTGACAATTAAGTTCGTAAATATTGTTATTTAATATTTACGAGTCTAATATGGTTTTAAAAAGGATTTTAATATGGTAATTTATGTTATATGAATGATTAATTAAGTTCAAGTGGTAAGACCCTAAAGTCAAGTGATTTTAGAAAGTGAGGTATTAGGACCTTGTTTCTATAAAACGAACGTGAATGTTTTTATACATATTTACGGAGTGTTTTTAAGGTTTTATTAAAGTTTCTTTAAGAAATTTTAATGTTTAGATAGTTAATTAAGCAAAAAGGACTAAATCGTAAAAGCTAAAAAAGTCAATCGCTATTAGTTTAAAGGTGTTAATTTATTAAATAATCATAATTGGATGGCCTTAATGAATAGTTTACCCATACCTAAGATGGTGGGATGGTTTTAAGCTTTAAAATCTTTTAATTTTATATGTTTTATAAGTTAATTTACTATTTTAATAAAAAAAAGTTAAAATATATGAAACAAAAGGTTGTCTTCCTAATTTATTCTCTTTCACATTGATTGAAAGCCATTTTTGGTTGATTTTGAAGCTTTTTAAAAGCTTCAATGGATGTATGTGAGTCCGTTTTTCGCTCGTTTCTTTTAATTTTTATTTTTTTGAGATCGTTGCAATTAGGTCCAGCTAACTCGCACCTTCATTTTTGAAACTTATAAAGATTTTGAATGTTTCCATTGATGAATATTTGTAATTTTAGATGTTAAATGATGAATTTAAAGTGTTAGTATTTAAAATTATTTTGTTAAGTGATTTTTGATGAATTTGCCGATTAGGGACTAAATTGTTGAAATAGTAATAGCTCAAGGACTTGATGTGAAATTGTTGCAAAAATCGGCTGAAATGGAAGCTATGAATATTTGGTTGGCATGGTTTTTTAATTAAAATGGTTAATTTGCAAGTTTTAGGCTTAGGGGCTAAATTAAATAAAGGTAAAATGTTGGGGGCAAATTTGTAAAACTATCAAAAATGACTAAATTGTATAAAATGAATTAGTTTTACTATCTAAATTAATGAATTAAATGAAATTATTAATTTAGATCAAGAACGAGTGGAAAATCGAGGGGAAAAAAATTACCAAATAGCCCATCTACTTTATCATTTCTGAAATTTTGCCAGGTAAGTTCGTACGGTTTAAAATTTAGTAGCTATATGAAATATTGGATGATATCAAATAATATATTAGATATATTTTATTATAAATGTGTAAGTTATTTGAGAAAATTTGTTGAAATTCAATACTTTGACCAGATTGAACGTGGGGTAGAGTACAATCGAGATACAGTGTGTTATAGGGGATTAGAGTGGAGATTGTTGTGGAGACTATTTTCCTGAGTGGACTGAGGTTTAGCATTTGTTGAAACTCTCATGTTAAGCTCTGATGAGCATTGATCTGTTTCGGATGGATAACTTTTATAAGCGTTGGTGTGTTTCGGATGGATTAGCTCTTATGAGCATTGGTGTGTTTCGGATGGATTAGCTCTTATGAGCATTGATGTGTTCCGGATGGATTAGCTCTTATGAGTTGGATTATCAATGTACTCATATCCATAAGTCGTTCATCGGATTGTAAATCTTGGTAAGGTAACTTGTTTAGTGATTTTGATAGACTTGTCATACATTTGAGTTTGAGTTGAATGTTACAAGTTCATGTAACGCTAGGGTTTGTGCAAGTGTACACAGTCGTTATCAAGTAATAAGTAAGTATCGAGTTATCGTCTCCACAGAGATTGTATTTGTGCTAAGTCACTTAACTTGTAAAATTATATTAGCAATTTGATAAATAAAAACACAATATAGATGAATAATGAGGATTATAATATATTAAATTAAATTAAATGCAATGATCCCTAATGCAAGTTATCCTAAGTATGCAAACTATATGAATGAAATAGATTTTAGTACAATTAAACACAATTTGCAACAATTATAACATAAATAAACTAGGGCAATTACTTTAATTAAACTCAATTTATTATTAACATGCTTAATAACATTCAGAAAAACATTCCATGGCAGCTCGATCTTTCATTAGTTTGGAAACCACATTAGGTCCTTTCGGAGTCCTTTAATTAGTAAATACGTAGTTTACTGATCCTTGTTTACTAAGGGTTTCTTAGCATTCATGTGAGGTAACAATAACGTGTTAGGTTTGAAACAATTTAATCACACAAATCTAAAAACTATGCAGATAACAGAGCTTGGTTAGAGTTGTTATGCAACCTATAATTTAATCGGGTTAGGATCTAAATTAAGCATGCACATTTCAATTATGCGTCCATTAGCCGTCATCTGGTTAGGATTGCTTAGCTAATTCAGGTGCATTTCAATCACGTATGAACGAAATACAGACTTGATTTTCATTGAAAACATGATCGATTGAGGCACAAACATTATAAGCATGAATTAAATAAATATTATTTAATCAAAATAATCATCCTAGCTTAAATAAAATTAAGCTATCATTGTTGTAAACAAGAACAAAGAATACATAGCAAACATCTTTATATTAAATTAAAGAAAAGAAAGATTAAACCCAATTCAGAGTGGTTGTCACCCAAAACTCTAACTGACGAGGCTCCTTCGCTTCTTTGCGTTGCTTCTTTGCTGATGGCTCTCCAAGGTGGCCGACCAACGGTTCTTTAAGAGGCTTAATTGCTAAAATCCTTATGCAAGGATGATGAAGGGGAAAGATACCTAAAAGAGTTGAGAGAATGATGAATGAGTGAGAGATGATTGAATGAGGGATGATTGAAAAAGTGAGAAATGAACTCTTATTTATAGGTGAGGCAAGGGAGCTAGTTTGCTAAAAATAGGAGTGTCCATCCTTTGAAACTTCCTCCAAGAGTGGCCGGCCATGAATTGAGGAAAGCGGACTGATTTTTCCTTGATTTTTGGTCAATTTGAGTGCCACAACAACTCAGGTATAAGAGTCGGTCATCAGCAAATCTTCGGGAAAATCTCTGATTTCTTTAACTCTTCAAGGACTTTGTATAACTAAACCAAAAAAATGGTTTATAACATCCATGTGCAGCCGAAAATTGGTTTGACTTGGTCCCCAATTTAGACAGTTTTGTAATTAGAAGAAAACTCTCAGCCCTGTCCAAAAATAGAAGATAGTTTAGAGGACCAAATAATATAATTTAACCACTTTAATTAATCAATTTATTTAATTAATTAAAACCCAATTTATTAATGAAATATTAAAAATGAATTATTAAATATAAGTTTATATTTTATTATTTAATTTAATCATGCATGGCCCACTTTATAACTTAAAAATATAATATGCTCAAATTAATATAAAATAAGCCATTTTATGAATGGAAACTATATAATAAAGTATAAAATCATATTTTAATAATTTTTATGTCCTAATTTCATATTTTCGCATATTTCATTAATTTATTAAATAATTACTTGGTTTTAACAACAAATTTAAGTAAAAAGATAATGAATTATATAGGAAAAATCCTATATATTTTTCAGTTTACACACCTCTAAACTTAAATCATTGCTCGTCCCGAATAATGTTCATGCACAACACAATGTCTTGCTAAGGCAAATTTTGCTAAGAGTGTAAGTAGCATCAATCTTTGTCTCATAATCATGCATCAATAAATGCATGCTCATAGACCTTCTTTATTAACAATTAAATCATATACAAATATTTTGAAAATTTTATTCTAAGTTACAAGGTATGCCAACACGAATCATAGTTTGCAAGTATGTCACAGCCATAGATAATATTCTTCATTCAGCACAATTTCTCATCAATCAAGCAAAACAATCATAAGGCTTATTTATGATATTCATATGTTGAACTTAATACTTTCTCTCCACTAATGTAGCTGACATAATTATCAAATCAATAGGTCTTTTATAAGGTTGTAATGGGGCTCTGTTAAAGGTAGGGATTTTAAAAGATAGGACATTTTGGTTTCAAAATCTTAACCTTTAACTTGTCTTGGATTTCTCAAAATTCAACATTTTTCTTCAAATGAACCTTTGGAACTCCCCCAAACTTATTTTGAACTTGTACTCATACATTTTTTTTTGGAGACTGAGCAAATTTTTCTTCACTCTTTCTTAGTCTTTGTTGTTTTTTTTAAGCATGAGGACATACATCTTTATGAAAATTTCCTCAAATGTTGATTCCAAAGGCAACTTTAGTTAAGATAGGTGCACAAAATTAGGATAATTTTAAAAAGATGATACTGGCTTATAATGTAGGTTTATTATAATGAATAGGCATTTAAGCTCAAAATTATAGTTTCAAGAGTCTAATATCATAAGGTAGGCTTGAAAAGGCTCAAACAATCCAAAGAAAAATGGTGCCTATATCATTTTAGATTTTTATGTCCCCTAGGATTTCGCCTCAAGAAAGTTACTAAGTCAATTCTAAAGATATAAACCTTCATGCATGTCTAATCTCAAGAGAAACTAAGTTTTCATGGAAAACAATAACTAAGACTAAGATCATAAAAACATTCCATTTTTCATGATAACATACAATCACTCAGATAAAATCATCGTTCATGCTTGCATACAAGCTATCTTATTAAAAAAAATTTCTCCAAACATTCATTTATTAAGACATACTTATGAAAGAATGATTTGAAACATACTTGAAAATTTTAAAAATTTGAGCAATTTTCCCTACCCCCTTTAAAAAGAAGCAATGTCCTCATTGCGAGAATAAAGTAATGACTGAAAACTGAACACCAGGTAGGGTTGTAAAGAAAGAGAGGTGAGTCATTAAGACTGCTTAAATACCAAGTCTTTCCTAATAACCCAATCCTAGACATGTTCATTCCCATTGCCACATCACTTAATCTTTTTCTTTCTAAAGAAGTATTTATTCATGCTTGCTATGTTTTATTTTGCAAAAATTAAATCCTAATTACTAAAGAAATAAATTCCTAAACACCTAAAAATAATTAAATAAATAACAAGACAAGAATCCCCCCTTTTATTTTTCTGACTTATTCCCCTTGTCTTCTTTAGCTCTATTTTCTCTTGCATCGTCAGTCTCTTTCGTACATTTCTCAAAGATAGCATCTGGGAACTCAAGAAAAAAATTATTAAAGATATTCTTAAAAGTATTTTGAATTGAATCATCTCTAATTTTTTCATATTTCCAGTAGTTTTGTTGCTGGTTGTGCATGAACATGCACATATCCATCAAATTGAAAACTTTGGTTTCCTTGAAGTACTTTCAGAAGTCGGCATGGGAGTTATATATTCAGGTTCAACACTTAGCTTGACTGGTTCTTCTTCTGGCACAACCCTAGGTTCAAGGTTTTCAGCTCCTTCAGCTGGTTAAGGACTATTTGGTTCCTTATCATATTCTTCTTCTTCAGTGTCTGTAACTGAATTAGCTTCAGTTTCTATTTTATTTGTTGACTCTTCAGTTTCTGGCTCAGTTGGTTCCTCTTGCTCACCTTGGTTCAACTCATGCACTCTTTCTACCAACCTTTCAAGATTATGACTTGTAATACACCCTTGAACATACTACCCCTTCAGATTTGCTTGTGCTTTAACACGGGCCCTTAAACAAAGTGAAGTGATTAATGATGAGAAATAACACTTCCTGCCTTCTTTTTAGCAAAATCATGAATCTCCTTGAGGATAATTTTCCCAAAATTAGCATAAAAATGTAGCGAACAAAATAAAACCATACCTTTGCTACTGGTTTCAAGTATTCTCTTCGACAAGAATCGCTCCCATGCTTTCTTATAATCCATTGGGATCCCGGATTTGTCACAACATCAAGCACTTGTTGAAGAAAATCCCAATTGATATTGCTCATCATAGGGTAGTACTCATCTTCTTCAACATCAGGTAAATTAAACAAATCATTGATGGACTTATAAGTAAGAGGTACCTTTTTCTTTCGAACAATGACTTCAATAGCATCTTACGTAGTCAAACTAGCATAGAGTTCTCGAACTAGTTCATCATCGAGAAGTGAATAAGCATCACATGATCGTTCCCATTTGAGAGCATTGATTGTCTTTCTAATTGGCACAAGAACAACCATCAGATCATTGCCCTTCAGATTAAAACCTTTTTCCGACACAGGTTGATGCTTGAAAATTGAATCAAATCACTCTTTCACTTCTTCATCAACCACAATTATGTTTTCAGGAGTAGTCTTTGACGATCTAGTTCTTTTGTGAGACATGGTACTTTCCCAAAAATTCGACAGAGTTTTTGCACAAGAGAGAAAAGAGAAATCGGCAAAGTTGGTATAACTTGCTACGGCAAAAATCTTACGACAGTAAGGATGGTGCGATGGTGATCTCTTTGTGGCAGCAATAGGGAATTTTGGTAAAAAGATAGAAAAGGACTAGGGTTTCTTTCGAGATTTGAGGTTGACGGCACAAAGAAGAGATTTAAGGATTTTTAGGGTGAAAGCAAATTGCTCTGAGGGATATGAAAATTAGTAGAATGAAGAGGGGTTTATATAGGAAAAAATTAGGGCAGCATGTAGCGAAAATTTAGCTACATTAAAGTTACTTGGGTGCCAAGTAATGGGTGTGACGACAAGGCCTAATTTTTTCCCTCATTTTTTGCTATCTTGGGCCTCAAACTCAGACTGTATCTTAAAAAAAACTGATTAGTACTTGGGCCAAATTTGACCCTCTTTATTAACATAAAAATTTAAAATTTAAACTGAACAAGATGAAACTTAAAAATTTTAATTAGAATATTTCTTCTTAACAAATTACATTAAATTAATTCCCAGGAAAGGTTGGAGGGGTCACAGTGGTCCCGCTTAAGTTCTAATCTCCTTAGACAAAATTAGTTAAATGTAATAAATTAAGAAAATAAGTTCTAATTATTTATTTATTTACACAATAAGTTCATGAAAAATTAAGGGTCTGCTAAGATGAGCGAGGATTCAATTCGCTCAACTTCACCATCCCAATAGTGTTTAAGACGTTGACCATTAACTTTAAACGTACCTCTATAATTGTCGTATAATTCAATAGCTCCATAAAGATAAAGTCAGTAGATGGTATAGGGTCATTTCCATCGGGATTTTAGCTTTCCAGAAAATAACTTCAGTCTTGAATTAAACAACAACACCTTCTGACCTTCTTAAAACTCGCGAATTTGTATTTGAGTATCATGCCTTCTCTTTGATCTTTACACATTTTGGCATTCTTATAGGAAAACAACCTCAGCTCTTCCAACTCATTCAGTTGTAACATCCTTCTCTCACTGGCCTGCTTTAGATCATTTAACTGCTTCAAAGCCAAGTGAGCTTTATTCTCCAACTCTAATGGCAAATGACATGCCTTTCCAAAGACTAACCGATAAGGAATCATCCCTGACGGAGTCTTAAATGCTGTTTGGTAGGCCCATAACGTATCGTCGAGCCTTCGAGACCAATCTTTTTCTGTTAGGGTGTACTACCTTTTCAAGGATACCTTTGATTTCACGGTTCACTCTTTCAACTTGTCCATTAGACTGGGGGTGATAGGCAGTAGGAATCTTGTGCTTCACATCATATTTATCAAGCAACCACTTAAGTCATTTGTTCACAAAGTGAGAACCTTCATTAATAATAGCTCTTGGTGTCCCAAATTGTGTAAACGCATACTTATGTATGAATTGCATCACTACCATAGGATCTAACATCTGATCCAGAAAATTGTCCTTCTGAGTGGCTTTGTTCAACTTTCTGTAATCAATACAGATTCTCCAACCGGTAACAGTTCTCGTTGGAATTAACTCATTACGCTCATTTTCAACAATCATGATTACACTTTTCTTCGGCACACACTGTACCAGACTTACCCTCGAACTATCTGACATAGGATAGATGATTCCCGCATCTAACCATTTGATCACTTTCTTTCTCACAACTTCTTTCATAATAGGATTGAGCCTCCTTTTCCCATCAATCCGAGCTTTTTCACCTTCTTCTAAAATGATTTTATGCATGCAAAAAGAAAGGCTTATACCTTTAATGTCAGCTATGGTCCAACCAATTGCTTTCTTAAATTTCTTGAGAACAACAATTAGTTGCTCCTTTTGATCTTTTGTTAGTTCTGCTAAAATAATCACAGGCAAAGTAGACTCACCTAAATAAACATATTTCAAATGGGAAGGAAATACCTTTAGTTCGAGTTTAGGCGGTTCTTCAATTGACAACTTGGGTTGCACAAATTCTCTGACTTCTAACTCCAACGGTTCAAACTGTGTAGATTGAATAAAATTTCTCGGATTGGCTTCCATCAAAGCCATGTTTTTTTCACCTTCTTCATCCTCTAAAGGGTCAAACTCTAAGGCTTTCTCCAATAGATATTCCTTAAAATTGCTTTCCATAGAAACCAAGGTTTCTATCTCTTCCATAACTGAACACTCCTCTGCCGGATCAGGAAATTTCATTGCTTTAAGAATTTAAAAGTTACCTGGTCGTCTTGAACTCGCATGGTGAGTTCTCCTTTCTACACATCAATTAACGTCCTCCCCGTGGCTAGGAAAGGTCTCCCAAGGATAATTGGCACTTCCTTATCTTCTTCAAAATCTAAAATAATGAAATCAGCAAGAAAAATAAATTTATTGACTCTTACCAAAACATCATCGATCTTTCCTTCAGGATATGCTAACGATCGATCCGCTAGCTGAAGCGTCACAGTTATAGGTCTTACTTCACCTATCCCTAACATCTTGAAAGCAGACTTAGGCATCAAGTTGATACTTGCTCCTAAGTCACACAAAGCTTTACCACAGTAAGATTCGCTAATGTTAAAGGGTATTGTAAAGCTTTTTGGGTCTCTCAATTTTGGTGGCAGTTTGTTCTGCAGGAACGCACTGCACTCATTTGTCAAGGCAACAATCTCATACTCACTCAGTCCTTTCTTCTTGGACAGTATATTCTTCATAAACTTCACATAATTCGACATTTGTTCTAACGCCTCCACCAACAGAATATTGATGTGTAACTGCTTTAGAACATCCAAAAACTTCTTAAATTGCACCTCTTGTTTCTGTTTGTGTTGCTGCAATCTTTACGAATATGGAGGTGAAGGAACTTTCGATTAAACCGGACAACTTTTTTTAGTAAATTTGCATCCAAAGAAGATGTTAAAATATCTGAATTCACTAAGTCAGGGTTTACCTTATTTGTCTCTACCGATTCTGACTCTTTTGGTGTAGAAACTTCAACATCTGGTTGATTTCCCTCCTTTTCAACATGCTCATCTTTGACATCAATCAATCAGGGTTCTAGAGTCTTACCACTTCGCAATGCCACTACCTTGATATGCTCTTTACCCAAATTCCTTAGATTCTCAGTATTGCTTGGCAAGGTTCTTTGCGGTCTATTGCGAAGCTCCGTAACCAACTGACCCATTTGGTTTTCCAAATTTTTTAGTGTTGCTGCTTGGCTTTGGATCAAAGTGTCATTCTTTGCCATGTACGCTTTCAACAAGTTCTCCAAACTGTTTAATGCCTCAGCTTGAGGTGGTTTTGGAGCTTGCTGATTAAACCCTTGAGATTTGTTGGGCCTTTGCTGTAATAAGTTATTGTTCGGTCCATTTCCTTAGTTGCTTCAAGAAAAGTTAGGATTATTACGCCATGAAGGATTGTAGAAGTTGAAATGGGGTCCTTCTCCACTTCTATTTTAATATTGGTTCCCCACATAGTACATTGACTCGAGATTTGATGGATAATTCTCAAAATAAAGACCTTCCCCACAATACACACAGGAAACTACTTCAAACAGACATGGTGGCTGATCTGCAAAATTATTAGTACTATTAGCGGTTAACAGTTTTAACATAGAGGAAATAGACGATACCTGAGCTGATAACGAAGTGAGGGAGTCAACATCATGAACTCCGACTACACGTCTTCCTGAAGCTGTTTGATTTGTTAGCCATTGATAGTTATTACTCGCGATTCTCTCGATGATCTCATAAGCCTCATTATAAGACTTAGACAAAACTACACCATTCGCGGAAGCATCTACCATCAATCTTGTATGTGCATTGAGACCATTATAGAATGTCTCCAACTAGATACAATAAGGAATCCCATGATGAGCAAACTTACGAAGTAACTCCTTGAATCACTCCCAAGCCTCATACAAAGACTCGTCATCCAATTGTTGGAAAGTTGTGATCTCGTTCCTTAACTTAGTGTTTTTGCTAGGTGGGGAATACTTAACCAAAAATCTCTCTGCTAATTCTTGCCATGTAGATAGAGAACTTGGTGGCAATGAATTGAGCCATGCTCGTACTCGATCTCGTAATGAGTAAGGAAACAACTTCAACCTCAGTGCGTCTTCAATCACACCGGCTATCTTGAATGAATCACTCACCTCCATAAACAATCGAATGTGGAGATGTGGATCTTCCGTGGGCATACAACTATATTGGTCCACTGTTTGCAGCATTTGAAACATCACTGGTTTCAATTCAAACTGGGTTGCCTCAATATCTGGCCTTCTAATTCCTGGGTTTAACTCACTGAAAAGTGGCACAACATATTTTCTAATGCATCGATCCTTATCATCGGCAATGAGGATAGGATTTCATACATTATCGGCTTCATTACCTTGGCCTTGATTCTAATTTCCAAGGTCCATCACGACTTGTCTTTGAGCTGTTCGTTCACGTCTTCTTTCTCTGAAAGTTTACTCAATTTCAAGGTCTATAGGGAGTAAATAATAATTTGATCTATACTCATAAACACCTCAACAGAAAATCACAAAAATTAAAAAGAATAAGTTAGTAATGTTAGAAATAAATAAAATTGAAAATAAATAATTTCACAAAAAAATGACTATGGTAACAGTTGACAATCCTCGACAACGGCGCCAGAAACTTGTAACGCTGGGATTTGTGCAAGTGTACACAGTCGTTATCATTATCAAGTAATAAGTAAGTATCGAGTTATCGTCTCCATAGAGATTGTATTTGTGCTAAGTCACTTCATTTGTAAAATTATATTAGCAATTTGATAAATAAAAACACAATATAGATGAAAAGTGGTGATTATAATATATTAAATGAAATGCAATGATCCCTAATGCAAATTATCCTAAGTATGCAAACTATATGAATGAAATAGATTTTAGTAAAATTAAACACAATTTGCAACAATTATAACATAAATAAACTAGGACAACTACTTTAACTAAACTCAATTTATTAACAACATGCTTAATAATATTCGGAAAAACATTCCTTGGCAACTCGATCTTTCATGAGTTTGGAAACCACATTAGGTCCTCTCGGAATCCTTTACTTAGTAAATGCGCATTTTACTTATCCTTATTTACTAAGGGTTTCTTAGCATTCGTGTGAGGAAACAGAGATGTGTTAGGTTTGAAACAATTTAATCACACAAATCTAAAAACTATGCAAATAACAGAGATTGGTTAGAGTTGTTATGCAACCTACAATTTAATCAGGTTAGGATCTATATTGAGCATGCACATTTCAATTATGCGTCTATTAGCCGCCGTCTAGTTATGATCACTCAGCTAATTCAGGTGCATTTCAATCACATATGAACGAAATACAGACTTTATTTTGATTGCAAACATCATCGATTGAGGCACAAACATTATAAGCATGAATCAAATAAATATTATTTAATCAAAATAATCATCCTAGCTTAAATAAAATTAATCTATCATTGTTGTAAACAAGAACAAAGAACACATTGCAAACATCTTTATATTAAATTAAAGAAAAGAAAGATTAAACCCAATTCAAAGTGGCTGTCACCCAAGACTCTGACTGACGAGGCTCCTTCACTTTTTTGAATTGCTTCTTTGCTGATGGCTCTCCAAGGTGGCTGACCAAGGGATCTTTAGGATGCTAATTTGCTAAAATCCTTATGCAAGGATGATGGTAGGCGTGAGAGCTAAGAGAGTTGAGAGAGAGGATGAGAGATGAGAAGGATGAGGGATGAGGGATTAGGGATGATTGAAAAAGTGAGAAATGAGCTCTTATTTATAGGTGAGGCAAGGGAACTAGCTTGCTAAAATTAGGAGTGTCTATCCTTTGAAACCTCCTCCAAGAGTGGTCGGCCATGAATTGAGGAAATGTGGCTAATTTTTTCTTGATTTTTGTTCAATTTGAATGCCACAACAACTCAGGATTAAGACTCGGTCTCCAGCAAATCTTCAGATAAATATATGATTTCTTTAACTCTTCAAGGGCCTTATGTAATTAAACCAAAAAATGGTTTATAATCAGAAATGTGCAGCCGAAAATTGGTTTGACTTGGTCCCCACTTTGGACGGTTTTACAATTAGAAAAAACTCTCAGACCTATAAAAAATAACAGATAGTTTAGAGGACCAAATGAATTAATTTAACCACTTTAATTAATCAATTTACTTAATTAATTAAACCTAATTTTATTAATGAAATATTTAAAATGAATTATTAAAATATAAAATTATATTTTATTATTTAATTTAATCATGCATGACCCACTTCATAGAATGATGAATGAGTGAGAGATGATGAGATGAGGGATGATGAAAAAGTGAGAAATGAGCTCTTATTTATTGGTGAGGCAAGGGAGCTAGTTTGCTAAAAATAGGAGTGTCCATCCTTTGAAACTTCCTCCAAGAGTGGCCGGCCATGAATTGAGGAAAGGTGGCTGATTTTTCCTTGATTTTTGGTCAATTTGAGTGTCACAACAACTCAGCACTAAATCGGTCATCAGTAAATCTTCGAGAAAATCTCTGATTTCTTTAACTCTTCAAGTACTTTATATAATTAAACCAAAAAAATGGTTTATGACATCCACGTGCAGCCAAAAATTGGGTTGAATTGGTCCCCAATTTGGACGGTTTTGCAATTAGAAGAAAACTCTTAGCCCTGTCAAAAAATAGTAGATAGTTTAGAGGACCAAATAATAGAATTTAACCACTTTAATTAATTTATTTATTTAATTAATTAAAACTCAATTTAGTAATGAAATATTAAAAATGAATTATTAAATATAACTTTATATTTTTATTATTTAATTTAATCATGCATGACCCACTTTATAGCTTAAAAATATAATATGCTCAAATTAATTTAAAATAAGTCATTTTATGCATGAAAACTATATAATAAAGTATAAAATCACATTTTAATAATTTCTATGTCCTAATTTCATATTTTTGCATATTTCATTACTTTGTTAAACAATTACTTGGTTTTAACAACAAATTTAAGTAAAAAGGTAATGAATTATATAGGAAAAATCCTAAATATTTTTCAGTTTACAATTCATCGATTGAGATTGTGGATGACAAGAACACATATGGTTTATTTTTATTTTTATACTTTGTACTATGCAAATATAAAGAGTAAAGAAAAGGAATAAAAAGGTAATGCTCAATGAAAGTAGGTTTATGTTCATGAAATTGATGATTTCAAATGATGTTGCTCATGTATCTGACTTATCTTATGTTAATTCAAGGGAATTATGAATTGATGCACTAACATGTGTTGTTGATGATGCTTAGGCTTGTGCCAAGCAATTGGTAGGATTGTATTATGTTTAATTTTAAAGTTATGCATTGAAATGGTAAGTGTCTAAATAAAAATATGCTTATGTTTATGAAAGGGTGGTAAGAATCAAAGTATGTATTTTCTAATGAAATGGTTTATCATGTGATTCTTGTTTATGCTTATGTCTTGTATTATGCAAATGAAATAGGTAAGAAAAGGTAATGAAATTGTAAGTTCACAATTGAGATGTAATGTGATAAGAAAAAAGGATTGATGAATTAAAGGACTAACCTATATGTGAGAAATTTACTTATGCTAAAGGTAAATTTACCTATATCATGAATAATCACACTAATTTATGAATTTTTAATGTAATTAAGCTTATGCTAAGTAAATGGAATGGAAAATAAGTAGGTTGAATGGTTCATCATTTTAAGAAAAGATTGATGTTTATGTAGTACAACTTATAAGATCTTATTATGTTATGAATTGAAAGTAGATGTGAGTTGATAGTTTTATAGTTTGATAAATCTTGTGGCATTAGTAAAGCTTTACATTTGTCATATAAAGATCATATTTATGATGAAATGTTATGTTTAAAGTTAATACGAGCTTATTAAGCATTCATCTTACGTAGTTATTTTCCTTTACTTTACAGATTATTGGAAGCTCGATTGGTTTGGAAGCTTGTCGAAGACCTATCACACTATTCAGCGATTATATCGGTAGATTTTGATATTTTACTCAAGGTTATAATGGCATGTATAGGTGAACTTATGTATAAGATTTAGTTGATTTATATGGCATGTAAAGGTTACCTTAAATTTATGGTACTTTTGGTACTTTGATGCCTTGATGGTTGGTGTTATTATAGTTGAGTTGATGCGTGATGAAATGACCAATCTGGTATATGAGGATATGTTCATATTGTGGTTATGTTAGGTTATGCTTTAAGATGGTTATGAGCTATGTGTATTCGTATGAATATGGTCAATTATGCTTATGGTTAGGTATATTTGATTGTTTGTGTTTGAGGTGCCTATATGGAATATTAGTTATATGGTTAAATATCCTATTGAATTGGTATTATTATGCATGATTTGGGTATGTTTTAAGGTCTTGGTTAAATGTGCAAGTTGTTGGTAGGTTCATGCTTGAATGGGTGAAAGAAATGGTTTGATTTTGGTCCCTTTCTTATCCACACAGCCTTAGACACGGGCGTGTGTCTCAGCCGTGTGTGACACACAGCCATGTGACACGACTGTGTGTCCCCTAGAGGTTTTAAGGTTTGCATTTCAAGTGTTACAAGGCCTGGTACACAGGCATGTGGCTTGGCCTTGTGACCTAACTCAGAGAGTTACACAGGCACAGACATGACCATGTGTCCTTAATTTGATTGTTACATAGCTTGAGACATGAGCCTGTGTCTCAGTCATGTGAGTCACACGGCTGTGTGATCCTTGCAGTTTAAATTTTTCTAACTTTTTCCTCAATGTTTCAAATGTTTTCGATTTAGTCTCAAATCATTCTAAAGTGTTTTTAGGGCGTCGAGGGCTCGATTAAGGGATGATTAGCATGTGAATGAATGACTTATGCTATGATTGTATTAATTTTTGGAAATGTATGTTCTTATGTTACGGTTTGATGGTAATTCTCCGTAATCTTATTCCGGTAACGGATACGGGGTTAGGGGTGTTACAACTTGCTCATATCATTCAATTACGGTCCAACTACTCCAACCTTTTTAGAATTAGATTAGTTTATGGGTATGTTGCACAGTCATCTATGTCTAGGGATTGCACGCATACAATTTTAGAAATAAAAAAAATTGAATGAAATAGTAAATTAATTCAGATCTATGCTTCAACCATTAAAGAAAATAAATATTTCATCATGTAATCCCAACCCTATGAGATTTAGCTTATAGTTCAGTAATTAATATTCAAAATCAGAATGGCATTCAACATCATTTCAACAAATCAATTCACGAAAAGAAATCAAGAAATAACGAAAGAACTTCAGGAGGATAGCTTTCACTTATCCAGCCCACACTCCAGCGACACAGTGTCTTGTGGTGGCTAAGAGGGACTGCCTTCGTCTTTCTATTCCCATCACTTCTCAACCACAGCCCTCTATTTTTTCCTAAGGATCTCTCCTCTTTTGTGTTCACCACCTTTAGGGTTTCCTCCTTGTTGTTCTTTTTCTTTCCTCCCCTTTTTAGGTTTCATCCTTTGGCTTTTTATAAGTTTTTTTCTCTAGGGTAAATCTAATCAGTGCATGATTTTCTTCCCTCTTTTTTAGCCAGAATTTTCTAATACAAGTAGAGTTATCAGGCAATTAGCTAGGTCTAAAGGCATGAAATATAACTCTTTTTAAGAGTTATCAGCACATTAGAAAAAACAAAAGATTGTTGGAATATACACATCAATTTTTTTCACAATTTTTGTTGAATCGTATGCATCAAAAGGTGTCTATATAGCTATTAAGGGATAGAATTTTATCCTAATCAACTGAATTTATCAAGAAAGATTACTTTTTTAAGCCAAGAGGTTGATAGAGACTCGAATCAACTATCCTAGTGGATGGGTAATATTCGAAGTAGCTATTTATGATACTATGCAATTTGTGCAACCAGATGTGCATACAATATGCATGGGATCGATCGCTTCAATGGGATCTTTTCTCCTAGCTGGAGGACAAATTACCAAACGTCTAGCATTCTCTCACGTTCGATGCCAATGAGTTTTCTTTATTTGATGGAAAGAAAAAAGAAGACTATGCCTTCGCCATATGAAATATGAATTAGTAAGTAATGATAGAATGGCACTTCAAATTTGATATGAAATTTTTTTTATTCTTTTTCTTTCAAAATATTAGATTATGTCGTAGGCCCATCTTAGCATCACATACTTTTTTTCTTTTTACACTATAGGCTATTAACATTATTTATGTTATAAAAGAGTACCAAAAAAATACTATTTTTTTCTTTCCTTTTTTTCAAAAAAAAAATTGGGATTGTTGAATCACGAACAAAATAAATATATAAAGCAACTGAGCCATCATAATATTTTTGAAATTTTTCAAAAAAAGAAGGAAGGGTGGTAATTGGATTATTTAGTGATCTGGATCTATTAGACTCTCTCTATACTTTCTCTTTTTCTTTTTTTGATGAAAGAAAAAAATAGAATTCCATTGTAAAGCCGTATGCAATGCACAAAAAATGCTTGTACGATCATTCGGATAATGATCCATCAACCTGCTAGTTCTTTTTATGGGGCACGAACAAGAGAATTTATCCTGGAATCGGAAGAACTACTGAAACTTCACAAAAGTCTCACAAGGGTTTATGTACAAAGAACAGGCAAGCCCCTATGGGTTGTTCTGAAGACAAGGAAAGAGATGTTTTTATGTTAGCAACAGAAGCACAAGCTCATAGCATTATGGATCTTGTAGTAATTAAATACATTAAATAACAAATAGCAATAGCAACGATTTAACACCAATCCACAATTTAATTAAGATCAATTTAATTAAGATTGATTTAATCTTTCTTCTTCCTTTCCTTCTTAAGTTAAGCCTAAGTGATTAATATTTTATTAATCTATTAAATAGAAAAAGAAGTAATTTAGAATCATTTGGTTAGGATTGATCTAAACCAGTCTATTATGTATATGATTCAGTATGCCAACTATTAAAACAACTTATTAGAAATGTAGGACAGCCAATTAGAAATATCACGAAATTCGCTACTCTTCGGGGATGTCCTCAATGCCAAGGAACATGTACTAGGGTGTATGTGTGACTTGTTCAGATCATGAGCTGAGAAAAAAGAAATAACTTTTTCAATATCAACGATCCATACCAGTGAATAGAATGGGGTTTGCCCGTTCACTATCTAAAAAATATAGATCTACCATATTCTTCTATTGTGTATGAAATTTATGGTTTCCATTGGTGCAAATCCAATCTTGGAATTTGAGATGAGAACAAATTCCCCATTAGTAGCAAATGTTTATCCATTAAATGGGGAAAATCCTATTTAAAAAGAAAAAAGATTATGCTTTGACTCATGCTTTGACTCTTGCAAAGAATGGACTAACAAGGTCAACTACCCAATTAATCATCATCCTTACAGACCATTATTGTATAAGATAGATCTCATTGTGAAAGATCTATTATTGGAAAATTTATGAGTAGAGCCGAAGAGTGTGAACTATACAAGTTACCAATTAAATGAAGGAATGAGCTCCGATGTATAGAGAGGATCTTACCATTTAAGAAGTAACCATAGAAATGATGGAACCCACTATTTATTTATATATTTCTATTTACTACTTTATTTTAGTTAATATGCTCTTTTTACACCTAGTATCAATACAATTTCTTATTTCAAGGCACAATGAAATGCCTAAAAAAAAGGAAAAAAACATGGTCGAGACAGTTAGAGTAGCAAAAGCCATTGGAATTTTTATTTTATACATTGGAAGAATTCGTTTTTTTATTAATAGACTATAAAAGAATAGCTGAAAGAAAGAATTAGTTATTCATCAAAAAAATTTATTCATTGACCAGAATTAAACGGGATATATAGCTCGAAGATGTTGAACAAAAAGTAGTTTATTTGCATCAAACTTTCGAGGGGCTCATTCAAGACTCACTCTAACTATTACTCAACAAAGAATAAGAGCTTTAGTTTTTGCTCATTGGGATAAAGATAGGGAAAAAAGGGATTTTGGTCGTTTGTGGATCACTCAAATAAATGCAGTAATTAGCGGAGTGGGGGTATCCTATAGTTATAGTAGATTAATACACAATCTGTACAAGAAACAATTGCTTCTAAATCGTAAAATATTTGCACAAATAGCTATCTCAAATAGGAATTGCCTTTATATGATTTCCAACGAGATTAGAAAATAAGGAGATTGGAAGAAATCCAACAAAATGCTTTAAATGAAATAGGGTTCCCTCAAGAATGAACAAAGGGAAGGTAGAGTAGAAATTAATATGATAAAAAATTTTAATTCTGATAAGGTCATCAAAACAAGATGAGCGAAGACGCTCAATAAAAAAATATTTTTTCTTCTCCAACTGAATTCTATTATTTTATTTATTTATTCTTACGACACGACAATTTTGATTATCAGATTTTTCGACTAAAGCATCAGTCTACATTTGATAGTTTTGAATTAATTAAAGGGGTAAGCCTATTTATTTTTGGTTCTAAGAGCAGTACTTTTAGTGGTCGACTCGCTTTTTTAAAATTGTTTCTCATTATTAAGAAAAGGTAACGAAGATAAAATACGAGTTTGTTTTATAAAAATAGTAATTAATCATTTTTGCTTTAAGGTCAATCTATTTACTCGCCTAGATAATATTTTTCCTTATTCACTAATAAATCGACTAACTAAACTCATGTTTCTATAATCAATTCGATCCCCTAATTGGATAGGGGGCAAACGCCTATGAAAAGATCGCTTGGATTTAAGAAAGAATCGCTTGGATTTATCCATGATTTCTTTATTCCTTATTTCTGAAAAGAATCCTATCCCTATTTCTAAAATCCTATTTTGAGAATTCAAATTATAGAATTATTATAATAAATAGGATTTGGTTTGTTTATTTTATTATTTATCATTTAAATATATATAAATTTAAATATATAATAATATATAATAATATATAATAATATATAAATAATGTTAATAATATAATAATATATAAAGAAAATATATGTTATATATATAACTAATTATGTACTTATACTTAATATATTATATACCTAAGATCATATTTTCATATTCTCGAGAAGTGGTTACATACAAGCACTTGATTCGATTTATTTATTTATCTCCCCGTGAATTGTATGTTTGTAATGGTAGGGACAGAGTTTCTTCAATTCCAATCGATTGGACGTATTGTGTCGGTTTTTTTTTAGTAATATACTTGGAAATACCTGTTGATTCCTTATTAATGTCATTTCAAACACAACTGGTACATTCCAAAATAATCGTTACTTAGACATCTTTACTCTTGGCCATGAACCTCCTTTGAGTTTTTAGTTCACCCAACTTTTTTATTTTCCGATGAAAAGCGAAGAAGATAGGAATGGAAAAAAAAAGAAATAAAAGTTGCTAACTCAAAACCAAATCATGAAAGATTTCGTTGCAATCAATATAGTAAATCAATATATATATTTAGTAATAGTAAATAATCAGAATAAGTAATACAACGATTTCTAACTCTATTTAGAATCAAACTACAGTACGGTATTTTCTTTAAGTATCTTGTAGGATACGGTTGTTCCAGCCACGTTTCTATTTTCGCTCTAATAGTAATTTAATTGGAGCTTGAACCCGAGTTTCAGTGAGATTGAATCCACTTTTTTCATTCTACCTTCCTTATTTCTTTTATCTAATTTTATCTATTTCTAAATAACCCAAAATAAAATAAAATAAAATAGGGCCAAGAGAGTAGTCACATATATTTGATTGTATCTTGATCTAATCTTTTTCGCCTCGTCTCGCGACAATAAATAGATTTTTTTTTAAATGTTAACGCATCCAAGAAGAAACGATTGATCTTTATCAATAAACCTGCTAGATAACCGAACCAAAGGGTACTTAGTATCGGTGCTACAAAAAGATATGTTTTTAGATCCCGCATTTAAAATCCTCATTCTTTATCATTTTACATTATGCTAATTCATATATAATCACATGTATGTGTGATTAAAGACCACTTGGATTTGTTTATTTGTACTCAGAATTCCTAATTCAAAATTCAAATTTAAATGTACAATAATTCGATAGATAAGATTTTCCCTTTCTTAAAGCAGCATAACAAAATAGGTCCCTTTACGCCTAAGAATGGGAATATTCATTTATTATTCATTATATGGTTGTTATATGATATGAGACCAAAAAGAGGAAATGGAAAGATCATTTTTGTTTATCAATAGATGAAATAAGGATGTGAAAAACAAGATAGGGATTTTCTACATTGACATTGTAGGCCAATTGAAACGGATGTAGCACAGCTTGGTAGTGCATTTGTTTTGGGTACAAAATGTCACGGGTTCAAATCTTGTCATCCTTACCTATTACTTCTCCTTTGAGCAATAACGAGGGAGTTGTTTTAGATTGATTAAAATTAGGCATACATAATCTATCATTTTCTCATATTATATATGATATATGATAGTATAGGTGTGCACAATGTATTGGGGTTATAAAATAAAAGAATCCTCTTTTTTACAATCTTATTTATTATGATAAGAAAGTGATATTATATCAATTCGGTAGAATGTGGTTCTCCAAAACCCAATGTCGTAGGTTCAAATCCTACAAAGCGTGATTCCGCTCTTGTTAGGTCAAAAATTACACCAAACTAAAAAAATTTGGGCAGCAATTCGAATTTGACCTCTTTGGATTAAATTAAAATTATTAAATTAATATTTATTGAAAGTATTAAATAAGTTCAATTAAAATTAAAAAATTAAAGGGTATCTCAAAAAAAGTATGTTAATTAATCAAAGGTCCCACAGATCACCACATATGTATTGTAAATATGTGGTTACGAGTAATCCACCCAAAGTAACAAGAATTAGACCTAAGACGATTCCAAATAGAAAAAATTCAATCATTTCAATTTATTTGAAAGAAGAAAAAGAAAGGTAATATATATCCCTAAATATTAATATCTATTGCCCATGAATATTAATAACTAATAATTGATAATTAACACTGTAAGGAACTATAGAATATGTGGAATAGGAAAGAAGGCTTTGTTTTTATGAACTGCTCATTCATTCAATTAATTTTGAAATAAGTTGTATCTTACTTAGGGATGTCAATTAGGCAGGGCAAATACCGGGGGTGCTCCCCCCACACCCGTACCCACCAAGAATTTTAATCCTCATCCCCACCCCACGATCCGTAAGACTAAATCCATCCCCGCCCCACCATCCACGTAGGTCCCTAGACCCACCTAATCCCCACTATACCTACCCTGTGACCCACTTCATATAATATATTTATAAGTATCAATTAAATAAATATAAACCAATTTTTTTATGAAAATAGTATGAAATACCTGTCCTCCAGACTCCTACCACATATGTGGCATTATTCTAATTGTCACCATTTACAAAAAAATAAACTTCGCCGCAACCCTTTAATTGGTAAATAAAATATAACTTTAACACAAGTTTAAAAAATTCAGAAAATAAAGTCCTTACATAATATCCAAATACAAACAATGTCTAAAATACATCATAAATGTCTTCAAATGCAACAAAAGTGCAAAAATTCCAAAAATAAATCAATACATGCCACTCATGTTGGTTTTGTATCACATTCATCTTGTAGTTCTTCTATCAATTGTGAGCATTGTATCTCTTTAACTTCACCTGGACCTATTAGTCAAAACACGTTAGCGAACAAAAATAATAATTATAAATAAACACATATAAAATAAAATATGAACATAATTATTTTTAGTTAATTTATCAAATATGAAAATCAAATAAAACCATAATAAACAATTGAAATAAAAGGAGAATTGAGATTTTACAAAATGTTGAGGCCTGTGAAGCTTAGTTTCCTTAAGACAGATTCAGCTGCTCCTACGATACTTGAAGTAACGTTGGTCGAAAGTCTCCCAGGATACAACAACAGCAGTGATCAAAGTAGTAGCACCTCTACCACAATCAACCGAACGAACAATGCCTTTTTCTATCATCGGAATATTTAGAAAACACGAAAGATGGAAAAGGAGATTTTTTAGAACAATAGAATTTCGACAAGAGAAATTCTTAGAGAGTATGAAAGTGTACCAAAAAACCATTCAGAATCATGGCCTTTTATAGGCATAGAGAGTGTTGTAATTATGGAAAAATAGCCCCAAAGTCTACCATTAAATCAAATATTTAAACATATTTATTGGAATCAAATCAATAACATAAGCTTCCATATATAAGCAGATTTTGTTTGTTGTGGAAAATAAATTCGTGTTGGGCTAAAATATTCGCAGGCCCATTTAGGACCGGCCGGTTTGGACATTTCACATCGCCCACATTGTGCGGGTGCGCCCTAACCCCATCAGGTTTGGACTTGCACCCCCTACATGTGAGGCAGGGTTAAAAGCTTAGTCATTTAATTACCTTTCAAGGGAGTTCACATATATAAACACATCCCACACTTGGTTTTTAACCAATGTCGAATCTAAGCCTTTTATTTTTCCTCAACAATATTTCCATAGTAGCTTACTTTGAGCATCAATTTCTCATTCATCACTCAACCATTTTGAGCATATGATATACTGTTGTAAAGGTCTCATGGAGTAGAATATGAAACCATAAAATTATGATTCAACTCTCCACCTTTACCTATTAATAATATGCCTCAAAGTTTCCAAAAAATGCAATTTTTCCAACAATCCCTCACATGAATGAAAATTGATAGTTTTAGCGAAAAACTTTGACTCAATGTGGTGATAGAATCTATGATCTATAGTTGCATAGGATAGGTAGGTATCCACCATTAAATCTTCCCTTGCAAAAGTATATTTATTGTACTAGCTGACCAGTAGACGTGATGTCCTTGAACTATTTTACCTTTTGTGTAAACGATGATATACTTCACACAACTACCTTCATGGCAAGGTTTTAGTTCTCATGGTTATGTTCATATAGCCATGAACATCTCCTAGTTCTACAAGATTTTGAGAGAACTATGCCCCAATAGTCTCCTTCAGGTGGCCCCACTTCACTCTCACATAGGTGACTTATGTTGTTCGGCTCACCGAAACACATAATGGTCATTAAAAGAATTGCTTAACCTATCCCATTTGTAGTCACTGTTTACATCATAGGAACGGACTTGGGATAAGTACCTCCACATTGACCTCACAAGGTCTATGCAATTAGGTTGTCCCTTTGAACCTAGATCTTGGAATCTCCAGTCATCTAGGTAGGGTTTTCCTTCAAATAGCGCCTTTTATTTTCATGGGCTTTAGTCACATTCCTTTCGATGTTTTAACAAAATGATATCAGTTTAAGCCTTTAGTTAGCGGATCCGCAATGTTATCTTTTAATTTTTCAAAATCAATATAGATAACTCCATTTGAGATCATTTGTTTAACAGTATTATGTCGACGTCGTATGTGTCTCAACTTACCATTATATGTTACGCTACCAAGACACCCCCCACACTTTTAAGTGGTTGTAGGATGGTTTTCTACCTTTCCATAACTCATGTGGTTGCTTGCCCCTTTTCTTGTGGGGTACCTTATTTAAAAGGTAATTTAGTCATAGAAATGCTCCACCATATTTCATTTGATAACCCCGAGCTTTTTAGCCGTGCGTTCATCTTTTCCTTTAGAATCCAATTTTCTTCTTGGTTACTCTATTTTAGAAATGTATAGTGGTGTTATTGAAATGATCCAATACATCTACCACCATGATTACCTAATCTTTTATTAAGTTAGTTTTCAACTTCTTGCTTATAGAGAATAAATTTTGTTCGTCTTAGCTCGTAGTAATGAAGGTAATAAGCATTTTTATTCCTTCCTCTCGTTTAACCAAGCTTTACAAGCATTGTTATGTATTAGATCAAGTGATTTTTGACCTTTATTAATTTGTCTCAACACATGTTTCACATTTATAATTATAATTATTGTGAAACGAAAGAATGTGCTCTAAGTTAATTTATGTACGTAAAGTATCATAACTAACATATCCAAGCCTACTATGCCATTAATTAAATTACTTAAGCATATGAACAGGAAAGAATGTAAACAGAAAAATATATAGGATTTTTCCTTTATAATTAATCACCTTTTTAATTAAAATTGTTGTTAAAACCAAGTAATTATTTAATAAATTAATGAAATATGTGAAAATATGAAATTAGGACATAGAAATTATTAAAATGTAGTTTTATGTTTTATGTTTTATTATATAGTTTTCATGCATAAAATGGCTTATTTTATATTAATTTAAGCATATTATATTTTTAAGCTATGAAGTGGGTCAAGCATGATTAAATTAAACAATAAAATATTATATTATATTTTAATAATTCATTTTAAATATTTCATTAATAAAATTGGGTTTAATTAATTAAACAAATTGATTAATTAAAGTGGTTAAATTAATTCATTTGGTCCTCTAAACTATCTACTATTTTTGACAGGCCTGAGAGTTTTCTTCTAATTGCAAAACCGTCCAAAGTGGCAACCAAGTCAACCCAATTTTCGGCTCCACATGGCTGATTATAAACCAATTTTTGGTTTAATTACATAAGACCCTTGAAGAGTTAAAGAAATCAGAGATTTACCTGAAGATTTGCTGGAGACTTAGTCTTCATCCTGAGTTGTTGTGGCATTCAAATTAACCAAAAATCAAGGAAAAATCAGCCACATTTCCTCAATTCATGGTCGGCCACTCTTGGAGGAGGTTTCAAAGGATGGACACTCCTAATTTTAGCAAACTAGCTCCATTGCCTCACCTATAAATAAAAGCTCATTTCTCACTTTTTCAATCATCCCTCATCCCTCATCCCTCATCCTTCTCATCTCACATCCTCTCTCTCAACTCTGTTAGCTCTCACGCCTATCATCATCCTTGCATAAGAATTTTAGCAAATTACCCTCTTAAAGGGCCCTTGGTCGGCCACCTTGGAGAGCCATCAGTAAAGGAGTAATGCAAAGAAGCGAATGAGCCTCGTCAGTTAGAGTCTTGGGTGACAGCCACTCTGAATTGGGTTTAATCTTTCTTTTCTTTAATTTAATATAAAGATGTTTGCTATGTGTTCTTTGTTCTTGTTTACAAAAATGATAGCTTAATTTTATTTAAACTAGGACGATTATTTTAATTAAATAATATTTATTTGATTCATGCTTATAATGTTTGTGCCTCAATCGGTCATGTTTTCAATTAAAATAAAGTCTGTATTCCGTTTATATGTGATTGAAATGCACCTGAATTAGCTAAGCGATCCTAACCAGACGACGGCTAATGGACGCATAATTGAAATGTGCATACTCAATTTAGATCCTAACCCGATTAAATTGTAGGTTGCATAACAACCCTAACCAGGCTCTGTTATCTGCATAGTTTTTAGATTTGTGTGATTAAATTGTTTCAAACCTAACAAGCCCCTGTTACCTTACACGATTGCTAAGAAACCCTTAGTAAATAAGGATCAGTAAAATGTGTATTTACTAAGTAAAGGATTCCGAAAGGACCTAATTTGGTTTCCAAACTCATGAAAGATCAGTTGTCATGGAATGTTTTTCCAAATATTATTAAGCATGATGATAATAAATTAAGTTTAATTAAAGTCATTTTCCTAGTTTATTTATGTTATAATTGTTGCAAATTGTGTTAAATTTTGTTAAAATCTATTTTTTTCATATAGTCTGCATATTAGGATAATTTATATTAAGGATCATTGCACCTAGTTTATACCACTTCTCAACTATATTTTATTTTTATTTTTAAAATTGTTAATATAATTTTACAAATTAAGTGACTTAGCACAAATACAATCCCTGTGGTGACGATAACTTGATACTTACTTATTACTTGATAACGACTGTGTACACTTGCACAAACCCGAGCGTAACAAGTTTTTGGTGCTATTATCGGGGATTGTCAACTATTGCTATAGTCATTTTTTTCGTGAAATTATTTATTTTCAATTTGATTTATTTCTAACATTACTAACTTATTCTTTTTAATTTTTGTGAGTTTCTTCTTAGGTGTTTATGAGCATAGATCGAATTATCGATTTACTCCCTGTAGACCCTGAAATTAAGAGAACTTTCAGACAAAGAAGACATGAACGAATAGCTCAAAGACAAGTCGAGATAGACCTTGGAAATCAAAATCAAGACTAAGGTAATGAAGCCGATTATGTATGAAATCCGATCCTCATTGCCGATGAATTAGAAGGTCAGATATTGAGGCAACCAAGTTTGAATTGAAACCAGTGATGTTTCAAATGCTACAAACGGTAGGCCAATTTAGTGGTATGCCCACAAAAGATCCATATCTCCACCTTCGATTATTTATAAAGGTGAGCGATTCATTTAAGATAGCCGGTGTAACTAAAGACGCATTGAGGTTGAAGTTGTTTCTGAACTCGTTGCGAGATCGAGCACGAGCATTGCTCAATTCATTGCCACCAACTTCTATATCTACATGGCAAGAATTAGCAGAGAGATTTTTGGTTAAGTATTTCCCACCTAGCAAAGACGCTAAGTTAAGGAACGAGATCACAACTTTCCAAGAATTGGATGACGAGTCTTTGTATGAGGCTTGGGAGCGATTCAAGGAGTTACTTCGTAATTTTGCTCATCACAGGATTCCTCATTGTATCCATTTGGAGACATTCTGTAATGGTTTCAATGCACATACAAGATTCATGGTAAATGCTTCCACGAATGGTACAAATTTGTCTAAGTCTTATAATAAGGCTTATGAGATCATCGAGAGGATTGCGAGTAATAACTTTCAATGGCCAACAAATCGAACAGCTTCAGGAAGACGAGTAGCTGGAGTTCATGAAGTTGACTCTCTCATTTCGTTATCGGCTCAGGTATCCTCTATTTCCTCTATGTGAGTAATAACACATCAATATTCCGTTGGTGGAGGCTTTAGAAAAAATACCAAATTATGTGAAGTTTATGAAGGATATAATATCCAAGAAAAAATGACTGAGTGAGTATGAGACTGGTTCTTTGACAAAGGAGTGCAGTGCGTTCCTGCAAAACAAACTGCCACCAAAATTGAAAGACCCAGGAAGCTTTACTATACCCTGTAACATTGGTGAATCTTACTGTGGTAAAGCTTTGTGTGACTTAGAAGTGAGTATCAACTTAATGCCTAAGTCTATTTTCAAGATGTTAGGAATAGGTGAAGTAAGACCTACAACTATGACGCTTCAGCTAGCGGATCGATCTTTAGCATATCCCGAAGAAAAGATTGGGGATGTTTTGGTAAGAGTCGATAAATTTATTTTTCTTGCTGATTTCATTATTTTAGATTTTGAAGCAGATAAGAAAGTAATAATTATCCTTAGGAGACCTTTCCCAGCCATGAGAAGAACGTTAATTGATGTGCAAAAAGGTGAACTCACCATGCGAGTTCAAGACGGTCAGGTAACCTTCTTAAAGCAATGAAATTTCTCGATCCGGCAAAGGAGGGTTCAGTTATGGAAGAGATAGAAACCTTGGTTTATTTGGAAAGAAATTTTGAAGAAGATCCATTGGAGAAAGCTTTAGATCTTGACCCTTTGGAGGATGAAGAAGGTGAAGAAAACATGGCTTTGATGAAAGCCAATCCAAGAAATTATATTCAATCCACACAGTTTGAACCGTTGGAGTTGGAAGTCAAATAATTTGTGCAACCCAAGTTGTCAATCGAAGAACCACCTACACTCGAACTAATGGTACTTCATTCCCATTTGAAATATGTGTATTTAGGTGATTGTTCTACTTTGCCTATGATTATTTCAGCAGAACTGACAAAAGATCAAGAGGAGCGATTAATTGTTGTTCTAAAGAAATTTAAGAAAGCAATTGGTTAGAGCATAACTGATATTCGAGGTATAAGCCCTTCATTTTGTATACATAAAATCATTTTAGAAGAAGGTGAAAGAGCTCGGATTGATTGGAAAAGGAGGCTCAATCCTATTATGAAAGAAGTTGTGAGAAATGAAGTGATTAAATGGTTAGATATAGGAATCATCTATCCTATTTCAGATAGTTTGTGGGTAAGTCTGGTGCAGTGTGTGTCGAAGAAAGGTGGAATCACGATTGTTGAAAATGAGCATAATGAGTTAATTCCAACGAGAACTGTTACCGGTTGGAGAATCTTTATTGATTACAGAAAGCTGAACAAAGCCACTCGGAATGACCATTTTCTGTTGCATTTTATTGATCAGATGTTAATCGACTGGCAGGTTATGAATTCTATTGTTTTTTAGATGGCTATTCAGGATATAACCAAATAATTGTAGCCCCAAAGGACCAACATAAAACAACCTTTACTTGTCCGTATGGTATGTTTGCTTTTAGGCGAATGCCTTTTGGTTTATGCAATGCACCTGCAACTTTTCAACGATGCATGATGGCAATATTTACTGATATGGTCAAAAATTTCGTCAATGTTTTCATGGATGATTTTTTTTGTTTTAGGTAACACTTATGATATCTGTTTGAGTAATGTGGCTAAGGTACTGAAGAGATGCGAAGAGAAGAATCTTGTCCTTAATTGGGAAAAATGTCATTTTCTGGTCAATGAAGGAATTGTCTTAGGTCACAAGATCTCAAAGAAAGGAATTGAAGTTGACAAAGCAAAGGTGGACGTAATTGAAATATTATCAGCCCCAATTAATGTGAAAAGAGTCAGAAGTTTCTTAAGCCATGCCGGTTTTTACCAAAGGTTTATTGTTAGAGAAAGATACAGTGTTCAATTTCACCAAAGCATGTTTGGAAGCTTTTGAAGATCTAAAGAATCGGTTAATTACAGCCCTAATAATCGTTACACCTGATTGGAACTCACCTTTTGAGTTAATGTGCGATGCAAGTGATTATGCTGTTGGAGCTGTAATGGGTCAAAGAAGAAATAAAGTATTCCACCCTATTTAATATGCAAGTAGAACCTTGACGAAAGCCCAACTCAATTATACGGTAAATGAAAAGGATCTATTTGCTATAGTTTTTGCTTTTGACAAATTCCGTTCATGTCTTATAGGTACCAAAGTTACAGTATTTACTAACCATGCGGCCATTAAATACTTACTCACGAAGAAAGATGCAAAACCAAAGCTAATTCATTAGATACTTTTACTCCAAGAATTTGACCTTGAGATCCAAGACACAAAACGTGTCGAAAATCAAGTAGCTGATCATCTGTCGAGGTTGGAGCAAGATAAGGTAACCCAGTCTAGTGTGCCTATCAATGAGAATTTCCCAGATGAGAACTTATTTGAGGTAAGTAGAATTCATGAAATACCCTGGTTTACTGATTTTGCCAATATTTTGTTTAAACAGCATGCAGATAATATAATCTGAAAGTGTGTAGCTGAAAGCGAGATTGATGAGACCTTATATCATTGTCATTCATCTCCAAGTGGGGGACACTTCGGTGGTTCACGTACTGCAGCAAAGATTTTACAAGAAGGTTTCTTTTGGCCTACAATATTTAAAGATGCTTACGCTTATATGAAGAACTGTGATAAGTGCCAAATAACTGAAAATATATCAATGAGGAATGAGATGCCCTTGACAAACATTTTAAAGATTGAATTGTTCGATGTATAGGGCATTGACTTTTTTGGCCCATTTCCTTCTTCATATGGGAACAAATACATCATAGTTGCTGTAGACTATGTATCCAAGTGGGTTGAAGCTGAAGCATACCCTACAAATGATGCTAAGGTAGTCATGCGATTCCTATATAAGCATATGTTTACACGATTTAGGACACCAATAGCTATTATTAGTGATGAAGGTTCTCACTTTGTGAACAAATGGCTTAAGTGGTTGCTTGACAAATATGATGTGAAGCACAAGATTGCCACTGCCTATCACCCCCAGTCTGATGGACAAGTTGAAAGAGTGAACCGTGAAATCAAAGGTATCCTTGAAAAGGTAGTATGCCCTAACAGAAAAGATTGGTCTCGAAGGCTGGATGATGCATTATGGGCCTATCGAACAACATTCAAGACTCCGTTAGGAATGGCTCCTTACCGGTTAGTCTTTGGAAAGGCATGTCATTTGCCATTAGAATTGGAGAATAAAGCTCACTGAGCTTTGAAGCAGTTAAATTTTGATCTTAAGCAAGCTAATGAGAGAAGGATGTTATAACTTGATTAGTTGGAAGAGCTGAGGTTGTTTTCCTATGAGAATGCCAAAATGTGTAAAGAAAGATCAAAGAGATGGCATGATAGTCATATAGAACCTCACGAGTTTAAAGAAAGTCAGAAGGTGTTGTTATTTAATTCAAGGCTAAAGCTATTTCCTGGGAAGCTAAAATCTCGATGGAAAGGACCTTATACTATCAATCGAGTTTATCCTTATGGAGTTATTGAATTGTACGAAAATTACGGAGGTACGTTTAAAGTTAATGGTCAACGTCTCAAACACTATTGGGATGGTGAAGTTGAGCAAGTTGAATCTTCGTTCAAATTAACAGACCTTTGGTTTTTCATAAACTCGTCTTGTAAATAAATAAATAGTTAGAATTTATTTTCTTAAATTAAGTACATTTAATTAATTCTGTCTAAGAAGATTGGAACTTAAACGGGACCACTGTGACCCCTCCAACCTTTCTTGGGAATTAATTTAATGTAATTTGTTAAGAAGAAATCTTCTAATTAGGTTTTAAAATGTTTTTCTAGTTTAAATTAATTTGTTAAATTTTAAATTTTTATGTTAATAAAAGGGGTCAAATTTGGCCCAAGTACTAATAAGTTTTTTTAGTGAGATACAATCTGAGTTTGAGGCCCAAGATAGCAAAAAGAAGGGAAAATTTTAACCCGTGCCGTCACACCCATTACTTGCTACCCAAGTAAATTTAATTTAGCTAAATTTTTGCTACATGTTGCCCTAATTTTTCCCTATATAAACCCCTCTCCATTCTACTAAATTTTCATATCCCTCAAAGTAATTTGCTTACACCCTAAAATTCCTTAAAATCTCTTTTTTGTGCCGCTAGCCTCAAATCCCGAAAGGAATCTCTATCCCTTTTCTTTTCTTTGGCCGAAGCATCGACGTCATTACCGCACACAGCCATTATCACTGCCACATACCACCATTGCTACCGCACATTATCGTTGCCACTGCAACTCCTTCGCTGTCGCAAGGTTTGCCGAAACAAGTTCCACCTTCTTTTGCCGATTTCTCTTTTGCCTCTGTAAGCAGGAACTTTGTCGAATTTTTGGGAAAATACCATGTCTCACAAAAGAACTATATCGTCAAAAACTACTTCTGAAAACCTGATTTTGATCGATGAAGAAGTGAAAGAGAGATTTGATTCAATTTTCAAGCATCAACCTATGATGCCGGAAAAGAGTTTTAACTTGAAGAGCAATGATGTGATGGTTGTCCCTGTACCGATTAGAAAGATAATCAATACTCTCAAGTGGGAACGATTCTGAGATGCTCGTTCACTTCCTGATGATGAACTACTTCGAGAATTCTAAGCTAGTTTGACTACACAAGATGCTATTGAAGTCATCGTTCGAAAGAAAAAAGGTATCTCTTACTTCTAAGTCCATCAATGATTTGTTTAATTTACCTGATGTTGAGGAAGATAAGTACTACCCTATGATGAATAATATCAATTGGGGTTTTCTTCAACAAGTGCTTGATGTTGTGACAAATCCGGGATCCCACTGGATTATAAGAAAGTATGGGATCCTAACAGTAGCAAACGTATGGTTTTATTTTGTTCACTACAGTTTTATGCCTATCTCACATAGTTCCACCATCTCGATGGAACGAATGCTCTTGTTATATGCAATTTTGACAGAAAAGTCCATTAATGTTGGGAAAATTATCCTCAAGGAAATTCACGATTGTTCTAAAAAGAATGCAGGAAATGCTTATTTACCATCATTAATCACTTCACTTTGCTTAAGGGGCCGTGTTATAACACAAGCAAATCTGAAGGGGCAGTATGTCCAAGGGTGCATCACAAGTCATGATCTTGAAAGGTTAGTAGAGAGAGTGCATGAGCTGAACCAAGGTGAGCGAGAAGAACCAACTGAGCTAGAAACCGAAGAGTCAACAAATAAAACTGAAACTAAAGCTGATTCAGTTACAGACACTGAAGAAGAAGAATCTGATAAGGAACCAAATAGTCCTCAACCAGCTGAATTAGCTGAGCGATCAGATTAGCTGGTTGAGGACTATTTGGTTCCTTATCAGATTCTTCTTCTTCAGTGTCTGTAACTGAATCAGCTTTAGTTTCAGTTTTATTTGTTGACTCTTCGGTTTCTAGCTCAGTTGGTTCCTTATCAGATTCATACGTGATTGAAATGCACCTAAATTAGCTGAGCGATCCTAACCAGACGATGGCTAATGGACACATAATTGAAATGTGCATGCTCAATTTAGATCCTAACCCGATTAAATTGTAGGTTGCATAACAACCCTAGCCAGGCTCTGTTATCTACATAGTTTTTAGATTTGTGTGATTAAATTGTTTCAAACCTAACACGTCCCTGTTACCTCACACGAATGCTAAGAAACCCTTAGTAAATAAGGACCAGTAAAATATGTATTTACTAAGTAAAGGATTCTGAAAGAACCTAATTTGGTTTCCAAACTCATGAAAGACCGAGTTGCCATGGAATGTTTTTCCGAATATTATTAAGCATGATGATAATAAATTAATTTTAATTAAAGTAATTGTCCTAATTTATTTTTGTTATAATTGTTGCAAATTGTGTTAAATTTTGCTAAAATCTATTTCATTCATATAGTCTGCATATTACGATAATTTACATTAGGGATCGTTGCACCGAGTTTATACCACTTCTCAACTATATTTTGTTTTTATTTTTCAAATTATTAATATAATTTTACAAATTAAGTTGCTTAGCACAAATACAATCCTTGTGGAGACGATAACTCAATACTTACTTTTTACTTGATAACGACTGTGTACACTTACACAAACTCGAGCCTTACAAAGAACAACATTCTTTTTCATAGTTTTGCTTTTATAGAGATAGCATTTAGTTTCATTCATATCCCCTTCCCACAAACATTCCCCTTTACTAAGAACATTCTTACTCATAGTTACACACATTATTCCGTATTTACCACTTCCTTGGAAATTTCTTCCACAACATTAGCCTCCTTAGCTCTAACTTTCTTTGGGATCCTATAGTCGGATGACTTATGCCCCATCTTGTTGCAATTGAAGCATTTTCCTTGAAACTTTTGCCCTAGCAACATTGTCATTTGCTGTTTTGTTAAGCCTCTTTTCCATACCTCTATTGTCTTCTTCAATCCAAAGTCTGACAATTAGGTCTTCCACTGATATTTCCTTTTTTTGTGCTTTAGGTAATTCTTGAAGTCATTCCAAGCAGGAGTCAACTTCTCAATAATGGCTACCACTTGGAAAGATTCAATTATTATCATCCCTTTAGCAAGAATTTCGTGAATGATCAGTTGAATTTCTTGCACTTGATTCACAACTAATTTAGAATCAACCATTACAAAATTCACGAATTTAGCAACTAAGAACTTTTTAGTTCCAACATCCTCGGCTTTGTATTTATGGTCCAACGATGTCCATAATTCCTTATTTGTTTTCTTAACACTAAACACTTCGTACAGTGCATCCGACAATCCATTCAGGATGTAGTTTCGACATAAGAAATCTGAATGTTTCCAAGCTTCAACGGCAGTGAAAGCGGTAACTTCATCTACCTCACCCTCTTTAATAGTAAAAGGGTCATCTTTCAAAAATTTGGCCAATTTGAACATGGTCAAATAAAACAGCATTTTCTGTTGCCAAGTCTTGAAATTCTGTCTTGAGAATTTTGCAAGTTTCTCATTATGGCTTACAGTAGCCACAACCGGCAATACTGAGTTTTGGATCGAAGATTGCATTTGAACCAAAGCTTCAGATCGAGAATTGATGGAATTGGTGGGAGTCTTCATTTTTCTATTAAGAAACGAAACCAAAATTAGAAAAATTATCAACTTTTATTAGACGGCAGGAATCCAATAAAACCCGAAACAAAAGTTTATACGGTCTAATTAAAAACACAATAAAATAATGCACCAGGTAGGTAACCCTAAAAGAGAGGTGGTGCACTCGGCACGCTTAAATACCAAGTCTTTCAAGGAACCAATGCAAGACATGCATTCTCATATTGTCTTTTTAGTTCACCATCGATAGATTTCTTCTAATTTAATTTAAAGCCACAATTAAGGCTACCATAAACAGAAAAAAATTCCCTTTGATTTGTTAAACGACAAAATAAAATTTTGAAACAAAATCAAAATTAATTTTGTTAAACAGCAGGACTCAATCCTGAAACAAAATTATATCATTAAATCAAAATAAAATCTATCAAATGACAGGAATAAATCCCGAAATAGAATTATTTGATTACATCTTTGTTTGGAAACAAAACAAAATCGAATAAAATCTTGTTAAACGGCGGGAATAAATCCCGAAATAGATTTTATATAATTTAGTTTGAATTTGGAAACAACATAAAATCAAATAAAATCTTGTTAAACAGCAGGAATAAATCCCGAGATAGATTTTACTATATTTAATTTCTCGTTTTTTGCAACAAAGTCTAAATGTAATAAATCCATTGAACGGTGGCAATCAATCCCGAAAAGGATTCTATGTTACTTGTTTTTGGAAATAAAACAAATTTGGAATGAAATCGTTGAATGAAGGGAACCAATCCAGAAATGATTTTTATTTTACTCATTTTTGGAAATAAAACAAATTTGGAATAAAATCGTTGAACGGCGGGAATCAATCCCGAAACGATTTTTATTTTACTCGTTTTTAAAAATAAAAGAATTTTGAAATAAAATCGTTGAACAACGGGAATCAATATCGAAATAATTTTTTTTATTTTACTTGTTTTTTGAATAAAACAAATTTGGAATAAAATCGTTGAACGTGGGAATCAATCCTGAAATGATTTTATTTACTTTTAATTTCCCGTTTGGAAATAAAAATCAAATTAAAGAAATAAGATCCGTTGCACGGCAGGAATCAATCCTAAAACAGATTTTACCTTTTTTTCTAAATTTGGTAACAAAATCGAATAAAATCTATTAAACGGCGGGAACAAAAATCCCGAAACAAATTTTATTAGTTTTTAATATTTATTTGAAAATTAAAAATAAATAATAGAATAAAAAAGGAAATTTATTGAACGGTAGGAAAATCCTTAAACAGATTTATTTTTTAAAAAAATTGATTTTCGAATATATATATATAAAAATTTATTTTTCTTTTTAGCCTTGGTGTTTTGTCAGATTAGAAAATTGCAAATAAGCGAATCTGTCTTAAGATTGTTAGACAAAACACGTTAGCGAACAAAAACAATTAATTATAAATAAACACATATAAAATAAAATATGAACATAATTATTTGTAGTTAATTTATCAATCATGAAAATCAAATAAAACTGTAACCTCCCAAACTCGGCCTAGACGTTATGGCTAGATTGAGAAGGCTACATTAGCCACCAAAATGTCTAAACTAACTTACTTTACTTTTGAAGACCTTAAATAAAATCATTTTAGAGAAAATCGTAGTTGTACTTTGAGTTAGCTTAAAAGCATTCATTCATTAGGTCATGTTATTAGGATTCATTTTATTGTTGATAGTGTTGTTTTAGAAAAATCGTTTGCTTGTCACTCTTCTTTTTAAAAAAACTCGATGTTAAACTAACACAGCGGAAAAATCATTTTTCAAGTCATTTTGGAAAATTAGTTGCCTTATCGATTTGTTTTTCAAAAACAGATCCTTTGCAATGTAAAGGAAACTAGGGAACAGTATCAAATTTTACTTAAGCTCGATATCATGCATTATCCGATTATTATGCTTGAGTAGTTGATGCATGTAAAAAATCCCAAAAGAAAAGTTACAAAGCCACAGACCAGAAATAATTAAAAATTACAAGCCAAACCAATAAAGACTTAATAATACTTAATTAAAAAATAATAATCCGAGGTCCAAGTTGATTCTCCGAATGTCGAGTCCGGTCCTAATTTTGAGGTTTACCTGAAAAGTTAAACACTATTGGGGGTGAGCTTATGAAAAGTTCAGTGTGAGTCAAATAATTATTTAAACGGGAAAAAACATCAAATATAGAGAAACATATTACCATTAACAGAAGAAAACAAAACCATCATAGGAATTTCATGTCATTACATAGCCATTATCATATTGATGTTGAATGGTGTATGAGCATAGGTCATCATTCATTCGAGTAACAATCATTAATTTCGATACCATTCAATACAACAAAATACAATTCGTAGCATAAATCAATAACATTCGAATATGTTGAACAAATGATGCAATCCAAAAAGGTTCCTACCCATACCATCCGCTACACACCACGAGTTCCCAGAACCCGTCTGTCAAACTCCAAAACATTATAAGCATAGCTCGATGTGGTAAAACCACCGAATAATCAATAATGCAGAAAATCTATCGAATATCAAATAGAGCGATACAATCGCCAATAACATATAATATGCGATAAAATCGCCAATCCCCTCGGTACTACAGGTGCAGTGCACTGACTACAAATAATGAGGACTTAATATGCACCGGTACTCCACGGAACTCCTCTGTCAACCACAAAATCCCAACCCAATGCATATGCAATATGTCATACAATCTCATACATAATCATATCTCAATACTTTTCACATTCATTTGACATGCTCAGCATGTCCTCAATAATAACATACTTTCAGTAAATGGAAACAGTGTTACAATCTTTCAGATTACCACTGTGTTGGTATCAACCAATATCGTATAATTTCACATACTTTACGGATTTTCATTGTGCATAAATAGCACCCTTTCCAGTACACAATATAACAAATATCTCATGCATTTAAATCATACATAAGCTTAATATCTTAACACATTATATCATTCAGTCAAACATTCTCATATCTCATAACTTAAATATGCAATTACAAACTCAATCAAACATCCATACTCTTAAACTAGCAAATTTGCCAACATGTCAATCTTTAAAGGCTCGAAACATACCTAGTTTGGTCACTCACAAAATAAAAAATTTGGCTATTAAAACAATCCAATTAGCAAGGTAATTTATCATATATAACATGATATTTAACATTTTCAAACAATTTTATGAGTTTAGGACCCACACCTTATTTTCTGTTTCCTCGTTGCACACTAGTGAATCTTCCAATTTTCATTAATAATTCTTTAAACAAACCTAAACCAAAATTAAATATAAATAAAATAAATTTACCATTACACCAGCCCGCAAACACCCACTTATGAGCTCAAACCAATCATTGAAATTATAACTATTTTATGAATTCAAACTAGTTAGATTTCTTACACTATATCGATATGAACCGTACGTACAATCGTTCTTTACCTTTACGGATGATTTGGGGCGTTAGGGTCAGCACCTAATTAAATAATATACTGGAAAATCAGTAGCTAATTAATGATTAAATTCCTTCATTTAATCAATTCATAACCTTTACCCAACAACTATATCGAAATAACAAACTAGTTACCCTTAATTGCACTTACGCTTCACGATTTGTTGGATCCGAATGGCCAATCGATCAAGAACGTTTTTCCCTAATTGAAATGGTTTTAAAAGCTGATTAGGATGGTTCAAGAACTCAAATTAATGCTGGAAAAATATAGGAAAGAACCAAGAAAAAAAACAGTTCCCTTTCTTGCACATAGGCGCACGCACCACCACCCATGGTGGCCAAAATTGAAGATGAATTTTAAAACAGTTTGAGATCTCATTAAAATCTAAAAAAATACATTTTAAATAATTTAAAATCCCCAAAATTCTAGATCTGAAAATTTTGGTTTTTAATTGAAAAAATTAATCAAGAAATTAAAGAGAAAAGAGACCTTACCTAAGCTAGTCGAGAGAAACGACAATGGCACTTTCTTGGCAATGTTCGAGATCGATCTTGGAGTTCAAAATTTCAGATTTGGGACTGGTTTTAATGATGAAAAATGACAGAAATATGATGGAAAACATGTTAACAAATCTTATGGCCAAAAGAAAAAGAAAGAGATGGTAAAACTAGGTGTAGGCGACAACAACAATGGAGGAAAGGAAAAAAAATTAAAATCAAAGAGAATTAGAGGAGGAGGGGAATGGCTAGGGAAATGAGGAAGAAGATTAAAGGCTGATTATTAGTGAAAAATTAATATTTATACCTAGGTTAACTAGGTTTGGATGGCCCACACATTAAAACAATGGGCTTTTGTCAAAAAATTAAATTATTTGCATGGGAAGGGAATTGTAGTTAGGACATCAAGGATAAATTCACTAATATTTAACCATCAAACCAATAACTCATTCTTGATATAATTTGAAATATTTATTTTTAAAAAACAAGACATGTCACATATTAAGGTCTAAGGCAAAATTTGCAAAATAAGAAAAATGATGCGAAAGAAGGGATTTGAACTTGGGTTTCAAGAAACTTTACACTAACACTTAACCAACAAACCAATACCTCATTTATTTCCTAAAAATGCATAGATAATTTTAAAAAATTAAGGCATGATCACTCTCTCTCTATTCACAAACCCGATTCTACTAACCTCTGATTTTTGGGATGTTACAATTACCATAATAAACAATTGAAATAAAAGGAGAATCAAGATTTTACGAAATGTTGAGACTTGTGAAACATAGTTTTCCTAAGACAGATTCGGCCGCTCCTATAGTACTTGGAGTAATGTTGGTCAAAAGTCTCCAAGGATACAACAACAGTAGTGATCGAAGTAGTAGCACCTCTACCACGATCAATCGAACGAACAATGTCTTTTTCTATCATCGGAATATTTAGAAAACACGAAAGATGGAAAAGGAGATTTTTTAGAATAACAGAATTTTGGTAAGAGAAATTCTTAGAAAGTATGAAAGTGTACCAAAAAACCATTCAGAATCATGGCCTTTTATAGGCATGGAGAGTGTTGTAATTATGGAAAAATAGCCCCAAAATTTGTCATTAAATCAAATATTTAAATAGATTTATTGGAATCAATTCAATAAGATAAGTTTTCATATATAAGCAAATTTTTTCTACTGAGGAAAATAAATTCGTGTTGGGCTAAAATATTTGCAGGCCCATTTGTGTCCGACCGGTCCAGACATTTCAATCATCGGAATATTTAGAAAACACGAAAGATGGAAAAGGAGATTTTTTAGAATAACAAAATTTCGGTAAGAGAAATTCTTAGAAAGTATGAAAGTGTACCAAAAAACCATTCAGAATCATGGCCTTTTATAGGCATGGAGAGTGTTGTAATTATGGAAAAATAGCCCCAAAATTTGTCATTAAATCAAATATTTAAATAGATTTATTGGAATCAATTCAATAGGATAAGTTTTCATATATAAGCAAATTTTTTCTACTGAGGAAAATAAATTCGTGTTGGGCTAAAATATCTGTAGTCCCATTTGTGTCCGACCGGTCCAGACATTTCATGTTGCCCACGTCGTGAGGGTGCACCCCAACCCTGTTGGGTTTGGACCTGCATCCCCTACATGCAAGGCAAGAGTACAAACTTAGTCATTCAATTACCCTTTAAGAGAGTTCACATATATAAACACATCCCACACTTGGTTTTTAACCAATGTGGGATCTAAGCCCTTTATTTTTCCTCAACAATATATCCAAGTAGCTTACTTTGAGCATAGCTTACTTTGAGCATCAATTTCTCATTCATCACTCAACCATTTTGAGCATATGATATACCGTTGTAAAGGTCTCATGGAGTAGAATATGGAACCATAAAATTATGATTCAACTCTCCACCTTTGCCTATTGAGAATATGCCTCAAAGTTACCAAAAAATGCAATTTTTCTAACAGAACCTGCATATGTAAGCTTCTTTATAAGTAACTTGCACTTATATTTGACAAATAAATTCAATGTAAAAAAAAGTGATATGTTACAATTTTATAAATAAATTCAAAATAAAAAATATCATAAACTACCTTTAAAATTATTCCAAATCCAATTTTGAGCACACATCAAAGTCTCAACAGTTTTTGGTAGAAGTCGACTACGATAAGGATCAAGTACTCAACCACTAGTGCTGAAAGCAGACTCCGAAGGGACTGTAGAGACAGAAATGCTTAAAATATCCCTAGCTATTTGTTGAAGAATGGGTTATGTGCTTCCATTTGTCTTCCACCAAGTGAGGATATCAAAATCATCACAAAGTGGTACATTAGAAGCTTCCAAGTATTTTTCCAAATCTAATTTTTCATAACTCTGACTCTTATCTTGCTCTATAATTTGTGTAAATTCTTGCATATACACATCTCCTCCAATGTTACCAATATCACTAGGTGCTCAATAACTAGTAGCTTGAACTCTACTATTCTTAGACCCATATTCATCCACTAATTGGTGAAGAAAAATACTAATTCTACTAACCTTCCTCTCAACTTCATCATGATAAAATCTTTTTTTTTAAATAAAAGCGGATAAGGGCCATTTTGTATCTTGGATCAAGTATTGTCGCCACACCCATTAGACCATTAACACCAATTCAGCACTTGTTGTATTTTTCTAGCATTACTTGTGTTATTTTCCTTATATAATCACAAGGAGACGAAAGCGAATTAGATATAGCAAGTCTAAGAGAACAAATTTTGGGAAAATAAATATTGGTAGTGGGAAATCTTGAAGTAGAGAAGTCAAGGGTGGTAGTACTAAACACTTCCAATTTTTCACATATTTTCTCTAATTTTTCCCAATCTTTACTGTTCGGTGGATTCTTATAAAGATTATCTCGGCCACTCAAAATAACAAACATTTCCCTATAATTCATAGCAATTGTAAGCTTTTCAAAAGTAGAATCCCACTGAGTCTTGCAATCAAGTGCCAAATTTTTTTTTGTATTCAAGAACCAATTGCCAAGCTACGTATTCAAACTTTTGGATCCTTTTATCAAAAGCAGTCCAAAACACAACATTATCTCTAATTCTTTAGACACTATCAGCTACAACAGAACTTAACCCATCTTGAACAATTAGATTTGATATATGAGCACAACAACGCATATGAAAAACCTGACCGTACAAAAGAAGGGAACCATAAGGAAACTCTCCACTCAAAATATCCATCATTACATCATTAGTCGTACAATTGTCCACAGTGATAGTAGGCAATCTAAGATCAAGATTCCAAGATTGAATACATTCTTTCAAAGTGTCAGCAAGTACCTCAGAAATGTGAGGGGCTGGGACATAACAAAACCTACCATATGCAATAAATAAAAGGTTACTAAACCAGTTAAAAAAGCTCCATCCCTAAAATATTTAAAATGAATGCAATATCTTATTATTCGGCTTTGTAGTCTCCAAGCATTATCAATAAAATGTACAGTGACAGTTGTATAGCCTTTTCTTTGGTTATTTGCACTCCACATGTCAGTAGTTAAAGTAATTTGACTCTTTTCTTTTCTCAGCAATGTACTGATATTCTCCTTTTAAGAAACATATCTTTGCATGATGTCTTTCTTAGTTGTATTGCGAGTTGGTACTTTGAACCCTGGTTGAAGTGTCTTAGAAGACTTTCTAAAACCATAGTGCTCAACCATGCTAATGGGGTACTCATGCAAACTAATCATGTTTGCCAAGTCTCTTCTCCCATCCTCTTGGTGGAACTCATATGGTGCCAAATAATCTTGAAATATTCTTTTTGGACAAGTTTTTAGATGATCTTTCAATTGGATTGTTCCAGCTCTTCTTCCACCAGTAAGAAGCTTGGAATAATGGTTGCACTCGGCTTTTATGGCATCACCCATTCGCTTTCTTGTAAATTTAGTCCAAACTAATGATGTATGTCTACTAGTTAAAGGTAGAATAGAAGGATCCTTTGAAACACTATCTACTAGGCTGTCATCATCATCTAATGAAATTGGAGTACAACTCGCTGAAGTTGATGGTTTTGAAGGGGTGGGAGCATTAGCATCTGGACCAGCCATTTCCCTGAAACATTTGCAAAGCCATAATAGTATATTGTCAACAAAACTAAAATGCTAGCAACAAAAGGATTAATTCTATGAGGGTTGCATTCTCAAGTTCAAAGTCACTAAATAAAGCATATATTCACTCATTCTAATTAACATTCTACTTTAAATTTAATGGAAACCAAATTACCCAAAAGCTAAAAACGATATCTATTTTTTTCTTCCACTAATCTTTATATATTTGGCGAGAACTCTAATACTTTTTTGGTGAGAAATAATCAGATAAAATAAATCTAGTTAGAAGTCTAATTTTTTATCTAATAAACCAACGTGTTTATCTAACATCAAATAAAACATGAACAAAAATCACTCAATTGAACAAAAAAAAAGAAACAAGAACTAACATAGACAAAAACAAGAATAAAAAAAGCCAGAAAAATCACTCAATTGAACAAAAAAAATTAATGTATGCAACAATTCAAAACTAATGTAATGACTCGCCTCAAAAAATATATAAAATAAAATAAAAAGAAAAAAAGTAATGTAATAATTCAGTCCTTTTCTTTCTATATACTCATTACTCCACAAAGCCACTTATAAGTTGTAAGCTCGTTTGCTATTATTAATTGGAGTATGGATAATGAGTAACATTTTATATATTGCTGACAAAGTTTCATGTTTTGAATTCATTAAGGCTCTGGTTTTGCTCCAAAACTAGCTTTTTATGTTCTGGGTAGAATTAAATACAACTTGTAAATTTTTGTTGGTAATTGAATAAAATAAGAATAGAAAATCAGTCAAATTGAATAACTAACATTAAATTAATAAAGAAAGCATACCAGATTATGATGATTCCCGCAAAGAGAATGAGAGAGAGAAAGTTGGAGGAGAACAGGATCTTGCAGCGTAAAGTTAATTTCTTAATTTCTGTGAAGTTGCAAGTAGTCAAAACAGAAAAAAAAATCACTCAATTGAAAAAAAAACAAGTACAAAATGAAATTGCAATTGAAAAAAAAAGAACAAAAATAAAAAAAAAACCAACAACTAACGTTCAATTATTATAGAAACATACCAAATAGATCTGCTAGAGATGAATCCCACATAAAGAGAGAGATCGAGAAAGAGAGAGAAAGACTGAGAGAAAGAGAATGGGAGGAGAATAGGACCTTAGAAGATAAAGGAGATGATGAATTAGGAGCTTCAAGTTTGCAAGTTGTGACATGGAGGAATGGTGAATAATTTTAGGGTTTCCATGTAAAATAGAGAAAGTGAGAAACTGAAGGAGTGAGGTTTGTTAAAATTGGCGTGAGAAACTATGGAGTGATCTCCTTTTTTTTCTAAAAAATAGCAATGAATGTGAGTTGAGTACTATTATCAAAATTAAATTTTTATAAATATTTATTTTTTCAAATATACTTATTATATTATGCGGGGCAGGCGTGGATGATGTGGGGATGGGGAAAAGCGAGAGGGGATGAGGCGGGTACAAGGTCATACCCATACCTGCCCCACCACCCACGGTGGGTCTAATTTTTGTCCCCATCCCTGCCCTACCACCCGTGAAACTTGTACCCATCCCCACCCAATAAATAAAGCTGAGGTTATGGTTAAAGCCACTAGTAAAAAACTGAAATTACTTGTGATCGGTTTAATAAGTATTTTCTTTTATGGTTCATATTCTGGATTAGGTTTGTCCATGTAATATGGAATAATGGATAATGGGATGAACTAAGTTATAGGCATAAAAGTGTAAGAACTCAGCTGGGCTCGCCTCCTCTTTCTTTGTCTAATTCGCAAGGAAGGGTCCTATTGAATTCTTAATGACCATGATCATAATATTTTGGTCGTATAAATGACAAAAAATAGATCACTTTTTTCAATGATATTTTTGAAAAAAGAACTCAATTTCAATTAAATGATTCGTAGCATCTGCTCTTCGATAATATCTATCAATACTTTCAAGGTTAGAAGAAAAAAAGGAATCACTTAATTGGATGACACAAGACACTATATATTTAATATTTCTTTTTTTTTGTTGACCAGATATCAATCAAACCTTTTCTAGGCTAATCTAACCTTACTCTTTATTTTAGTATTTCATCAAAGTTTGAAATTATTTTATACATTTATCGCCTTGATTCTATTTTATCAAAAAAATTGGTATGGATTCTGTCTCTTTTTTTTTTGTCCATTACTTAGTATATTATACTTATTTCAACTTATTTTATACTTATTATGTTATCCTTATTACTTATAATAAAATAAGTAAATTTAAAAAGTAAAGGGTTCTGAAAAATCTAGAAAAATCAAAACTAAGAAAAGAAATCTTTGGCGAACGGGTCTCGGAATTATTATTATTTCAACATAAGAAAAGGATGTGTAAAGTTTATTTTCTTATGTCGAAGGCTAGAAAGATGAAGAATACTTCCTATAATTATTTGTTCCCCTCATTTATCCTTCCTTTCTATTCTCCACTTACTTATCTTATGTTTAGCATCTAATCAAATTGAATTTAGAAAACAATATCCATTTTGTAACATTTAAATCTGACATTGACAATAGGAATATAATTACACCCCTCCAATTTAGTCCAGTTTAGGTTAAAAAAAGAAAAAGAAAAGTAAAGAAGAATACTCTTCTTCACAATATACATATTTTGTTTTGAATGCAGTAAAAGCAATTCCTAGAGAAATAATAGAAAGAACTAAAAGACTTTTTATAGTTTTTTTCGTTATACCAAGAATTTGTTCTTTTTTACAAATTTGATGTTGATAAATCCATGGATCTAGAAATTCATTTCAGACACTTAAACCCTTTCAAACTATTTCTTTTTAAGAACCAAAAAGATTTGTACAAAAACAATATATGCCAAGAAAAACAAAAGATCTAGGACACATAGTGGGTCTTGAAGTACTATTTCAACATCCCTCTAACCAAATCCAACCACATTAGGATTAATTGTTAATGGTTGATCAAGTTTGATAGATTCACCCTCTAAAACAAGATGTTTTGGTCCTAGGGGGATATATCAACCACTTAATGTCCATCCAAGGCATCAATTATGGTTATTTCATACCCCCTTTTTCTTTTCATATGATTTTGCTTACTATACATGTTGTCGTAAAATTATAAACTGTATTGTTACTTTTGTTCCCGTTGGGATAAATCTGGCCCCTTCCCCTGTTTTCACCTATGTATATGAGATATTTTAAGAAATGAACATGCTTATTACTAGCAAGGTCTAGGGAAAGAATAGGAAAGGTGATTTCACTATATTTTTTACCAGGAACAAGACCTATCACAAGAATATTTTTCTTAGTGGGGTGGTAGTCCTGAAAAGGTAGATTGACTATCTTTTCTTTCGTCCCAGGTGCAATACAATCAGGCAGGGCTAACTCAAACCCCTCTGGAAAAATAAGAACAACACCCACATTCAATACCCCTTTCTTACCATTAGCAAGAATTTGTTTTAGTTGCATATCATAAGGAATTCTAACAACCGCTTCAAATAATGTATCAAGAAGTACCGCTTGTAGAACCTCAATATCCTCAGGTTTATTCGCTAAATGGCAATTGGCACATACAATAGGCCCAGTTGCTTCTCGTGGATTTTCATATCCCTGTTGTGCAAAAATGGGATATGAATTTGAAATGGAATCCCCGGTTATTATATAGATCATGAGTGATATGGAAATGGATTGAGTAATCTCCTCCTTTATCCAAGAAAATGTATTTCTAGTTTGCATGGTCTAATCATTGATCCCGAAAATTTCTACAATAAATTTAGGTAGGTCACTAGTATAGTTCCCTAGCCACGATTCTGCTATTTACTTTTACTGAAAACTAATAAAAAATGACTGAAACAAAGGAGAAATTGTATTCTCCTGATAGGTAAAATGAGTAAAATAAGTACGACTTTTCATGCTTTGCTTATCTCAAAAGTAAGAAAGATTATAAATAACTACAAGTGACGGAGATACACGATTTAAATAACGAAAGATCTGATATTTAAAAATTGTATCTAGAATGACTGGAAAGGTAGAAACAAGACCAGATCTAATTTGATCATTATGAGCAAATCCAAAATCTTTATAGATAGAGCCAATCATTAGATTCCAACCGTGGGGCGAACGAAATCCTATACATAAATATGTTAATAAAAGAAAAGAAAAAGCTTTTATTGTGTCGCTTAAATTATATAGAAATTCTTGAACCCAAGAGTTAAGAATAATAAGTTCTTCATTCCCCAAAATAGAATACACACTTAGAATAACGAAACAGATTAGATTTGTCGAGAAGTGCAAAATTGTATAGATATATGCATTGCTTATAAGAAATGGAAGAATAAAATTATTAGAAAATTTTATTTTGTTAGTGCAATATCGTAACTTAAAATAGACTATTTAGAACTTATATTAAATTACATAAGAAATATTCTAAGAAAGAAATATTTTTTTATAAACCTATCATTAGAATAAATAGTAATGTTGTTGTGAATATTTTTTATATTTAAGTGTACAATGTTTTAAAAAGTACGTAATAATTAATTCGATTTTTTTGTGTGTTGCAACTGTTAATACTACTTAATTGTTATTAAACTTGAAACAATGTATAATGTTTAAATAAATTAGTGACATTATTTGTATTTTAACTTAATTAAAAAATAAAGAATATAATAGGCTATATTCAATTTTTTATAAAGTTTAATATCTGTAAAAATAGAATGTCGATAATGGAAATAAAAGAGAGAAAAATAGAATACACAAATTTTACTTGGAAACCTTTTTGGGAAAAAATCACGGGCAGGGGAGAAGAAAATTCACTATGTCGAATTCGAATGATTACAAGGAGTATAGACTACGTCTATTTATAGGTTTAGAAAATCTTATTCTAATCAACATTTAATAGAAGTAATGCAGTAAGGTTGAAACACCTTATTTAAATCAATATCAAATAAAGGAAGTAAACTTCTATACGGATTCTTCTTGAGCAAACTGTACCGTACTGTAGGGGCCCATGATATCTTGCTTATTGCAATCCACGATGGTCTGCGGCCTTCGCCCTCATGGATCCCCCTATCTTACCACTTGTATTTTATTTTAATAAGAAATTGGGTCACAAGTCTAACAATTTCAACATTATATCATAAATCATGAGCACTTGTTAATTGTTATATGGTTATTCTCCAAGATTTATATTAATATGTAAATTATTTGATAACTAATCAATATCATTTGCTTAATTGAATTGGAATTTCTATATTTCGCAATTAGGTTTATAATTATACTGATTTATAGTTTGGTCTACCATTACATGTTGGAAGGATGGTTAGATTCTGGAGATTGGTCCCTTGATCAATCTAATCCTAGCCAATGCCAACTTTGCTACAGATTGTTTGTAACACCCCAAACCCGACCTAGAAGTTAGACCCGAATCTGGCATGTCACATTGAAGTATTTTTCGAAAACCATGTTTTCGTTAAAAACCCTTCTTGAAATTTCAAACGTCTTGCCATTTAAAACTTGTATAAAACCTCAGTTTGCGTTTGTTTTTTTAATCGAGGTTTATTAATAAGTTATTACCTTCAAAATCTTATTGTTGCAGAAGCTTCAGTTAAAGCAATGATTTACGAAAACGTTATATTTAAAAAATTTTGAGGTGCAGAAACGTAGTGTTAGAATACAGTTATTGTTTTAGAAAACCGTGTTCTACTTCTAACAGATATAAATCACAATCACATCAAATCCCAAATTTAAAACCCAGAAATTATAGAGGCCTTATTACAACCCGAATCAAAATCAAATTGCTTAAGTAAATGAGCAAAACAGAATAAAACATGTGCAGTTGTGTGGCCCTCTCCGAGTCCCTCGCAGCTCCGAACCGTCTAACGTTGGGGTTACCTAAAAGGTTAAAAATAGGGTGAGTTTATGAAAACTCAGTGTGTAATCCCCTTATTAAAGAAATAGAATCAGTCTAGGCCTGAGCCGTTTAAGAGTAACCGAATTAGTGTGGGCCTTAGCCCATTACAGTAACGGTGGCAAATGGCTCTAGCCCCCATCAGCCTCGGTTGGGCCTGAGCCCATATTAAATGGCACATATCACATGTATCTGGGCCTAAGCCCATCTCAATATCAGAATCAGAATATGCAATGCATAAATACCCACACCAACCCTGCACTCCATCTCCTGTCCAACCCTACACTCCTATGGGGATTAAATCAACCCACCCATCCCTACACTCCTTATGTAGCACCGGTTGCGGCACTAACCAATATTGCAGCAAAGCTTCCAATCACATAATCAGCTTAAAGCCATCGGTGGGTCCACAGTCGTCTCATGCGACCTGTGCGACCCTCACATATCAATCACTTCCTCCAATACAAGATCCCAACCCCATGTAGTATGTCGTATCATAAATCATACGTGTATGCAGTATATCATACTCAGTAACAGTTATATATATCATAGAACAAGCCGGTCATACACACATTTCAATTCCTCGGGGTATAACAGCCATTTTACCCTATGGGGGTATTTTGGTCATTTTACCCTATGAGGGTATTTTGGTTATTTTACCCTATGGGGTATTTCGGTCATTTTAACAACCTTTTCGAAGGTCTACAGTTGCCTCGAGCGACACAGATAACCTAAATGGTCATAATGGTGTAAATGGGCCCAAGTGGGCCTGTAACACCCTAAACCCAGTCTAAATGTTATGACCGAATCTGGCGATGTCACATTGTAACACCCCTTACCCGTATTCGACGTCGGAATAGGGTACGAGGCATTACTAGAAGACATACATTTGCATATGTATTAAATCGAGTTACAAAATTTCATTCGAATTAAAACTTTCAAATTATTAATATGCTTTTATAATTCTTTACAACATATCCTCAAAATATTATATTCATAACAAATAGGGCCTACGAGACCCGATATTTACTCATGTAATTCAAAGCTTCATTTCCATTTCATTCAATTCACAATTTCTCATGTTCACAATTCAAATCAATTTCTCAATCCAATATATATAGTTCAATCATCTAAGAAAATAATTCAAGTTACACGAACTTACCAAGCTAAATGCAGAAATACCAAAATTCAGGGACATTTTGGTAATTTTCTATTTTCCTCGAATTTCCACCTAATCTTGATATAAATTAATATTTCATTCAATTTATTAATTTAAATAATAAAACAATTCATTTCATGCAATTTGGTCACTTTTTGAAATTTTTACAACTTTACCTTTAAAATATTACTTTTATTCAATTTAGTCCCTGAACCTAAAACATGCAAATTAACCATTTTTAATGAAAACTCATGCTAGTTGAATAATCATATATTTTCCTCCTCCTCCTCCTCCTCTCCATTCCACATCCTTAATGTATATAACAAGCTTATATGTAACATTATGTATAATTTCACTATTTATTTATTTGTTCATTCAAAGCTATCCAATTGAGTCATTGTCACAAAATTATTTATATCTTGAGCTATGTAACTCTGAATTGAGATCCGTTAATTTTATATAAAACTAGGCTCACATATCTTCTTACTATAAAATTTTCAGAAATTTTTGTTCATCCAATAAGTACATTTTATTCTTTAAAGTCATCCCTGTTCTGCTGTCTGACAGTTCCGACCCTTCTTCACTAAAAATTAATTATCTCCTCATACAGGATTCAGATGATGTTCCCATTTTCTTCTCTTGAAAATATACTTATTCAGGATTTTAAAAATATAAATTTAAGCCCATAATTATTTTTATAAAATTTTTTATAATTTTCCAAAGTCAGAACAGGGGAACCCAAATTCATTCTGACCTTGTCTCACATAATTTATTATATCTCGTGATTTACAACTCCATTACTTACACCGTTTCTTCTATGAGAAACTAGACTTAATAAGATTCAATTCAATATTTTTTCTCATTCTCTAATTCGATTTCCATAATTTATGGTGATTTTTCGAAGTTAGCCTACTGCTGCTGTCAAAAACTGTTTTAGTGCAAAATGTTGACTACTAACTTCCTTATTCATTTTCTCTATAATATTTTCCATCATTTTCTCTTATTTCCCTTCCCTAATATATCAAGAAAATAAGACTTTATTTAAGAAAACTCTACTATAACATCATTTCTATGCTTTTTCAATAATAACAAACTTAAAAATATATTGAAATCTTGATGTTCTTACCTTGTCCTATTGATTTCAATCTTTAACTTGATTTTCTCTCTCCTCCAGCTTCTATTTGTTGAATCTAACTTGATATTCAAGCTCCCCATTGTCTCCTTGTTATCTTTCTCTCTTGATGGATATGAAAATTCTTTTGATTTCTAAGTGAAAATGGTGAATTTTTGGTGAAAGGACCAAATTGTAAAGAAAAGAAAGTTTCTTTCTTTCTTTTCTCTTCATACGTTGGATGCATGGGAAGAAGATGAAGATTCTTCATCTTTCCTTCCATATATATACTGAATAGAATAATAATAAAATAATAAAATATCATTTAAAAATCAAATTAAAATATTAATAAACTAATATTTATTTAATTAATTAATCTAAAATATCACCAACATCATCATTGCCTTCTAGATTTTTCTCTTCTAATTGACCATTTTGCCCTTTATAATCTTTAAAAATTCCACCTTTGAGTCATCGCTTAATTTGGTAAAATTGTGATTTAGTCCCTCAAAATTCTTCACCTTTTCAATTTAGTCCTAATTTATCCATTTTCCTTAGTTTCTAGATTATTCCACCCTTAAAATATTTACACTATTGGTCCTTCAACTTTTTCGTATTTACACTTTAATCCCTCAAATTTTGAGTATTTACTCTTGGGCAACAAAACTTTTCTCACTTTTGCGATTTAATCCTTTCTCGAATTAATATGTCATAATATAATTCCCAATGTTGCCATAACTCAAAATTTCCCTTTTTGTCACTTTACTTCTTTATTTTATTATCAAGGATACATACTTTCTTACTGTAGTAATTTTCGGGGTATTATAGTAGTAATTTTTGGGATATTACAGGGCCCACACGCTCGTGTGGACCACTAAGCCCAAAATTTCCCTTGGCCATGCGATCGTCATGGCCGGCTCATTATTTCCTATCCATCCAAGAAAATTCTATTGGGCCCACTCGGCCCATTACGGTCCATTTGGCCCAAAAATGACCTAAGACCACGAGATCGCTCTTGGTGACCTCTGTCATTGTATCGACTTATCCACACACACGTTCGTGCGCTCGTGTGATAGTCGTAGCTATACTTTTGGCTTTTCAACTTTTCGGCATTTCAGGATTTCGGCATTTGCCGATCTACAATTGGAGTGGTGTGTGTACACACCTTGTTGAAGAAAAACGCAGTAGCCCACGAGCGTAGAACTTATATTCGATTAAGGTACTTGGTTAGCCATCCCATTAATAAGATTTAACAAGCCTTTTTAATACAGAAGCCAAACCCAAGATTAATACTTACCTTAACCGAATCGGCTTATACTTCCTAAGCCGTATGATTATGAAACGATCTCACCTCCCTGTGGTTTATCTGTACCACAACCATTATTAAGCATCAATATCCAATAACCAAGGTTAATCAAATACTAACCTAAGGAAAACACATGGCCAACAAGAGAACTAGTATTCAGCCACAGAACCAACAAACCTTGACGATGCGGATTAAAGCAGATGGGAAGGAAGAGAATCGGTTACGAACAACAATCAAATGTCGACCAAATTAGAAGAGATAAAGAAGAAAAGATAACTAATATTCGGCCTAATTCCAGATTATGAAAGAATACTCAAGGTTGACAGAGATGAAAAGTTGCAGAAAAAGAAATAAAGAGAAAGTGAATTCGATTTTAAGTAAGTGAGAAGAAGAACTTCGAATGAGTAAGAAAGGAAGGAGAGAAGGGATTGGTTCGGTCAAATTGAGAAACAAGAAAGCAGAAAAGTGCCAAGAGGAGGAGAATAAAGGGAGAATCGACACAAGAAGCAATTGTTGAAAAGAAAAATAGTAGAGAAAAGGGGTATTACTCGATTTTGGCAAAAGGCAAAAAGAACTAAAATTAAAGGAATGACTAGAGTAAAATCAGCCACTACCCACATCACTATTTCAAAATCAAACAAAATGAGCCAAAAGCCGAAATGACTAAAAGAAAAATGGCATCCCTACAACACACTAGCCAAATTTCCAAAAGCAAAGACCCCATTTCGGCACCAACTTTCACCTGCCCAACTTCCCTTGATTTCCTTCCCTTACCTCTCCATGATTCCCTCCTTAATTTCCTCCATGATCCACTCCTTAAATCACTCATTTGACCCATTCAAACTCTCCAACACAGAGCTCAAATCCAACACCAACTCTTGCCTCCTCATGAGCAAAATAAATAATCCCATTTGCATGCAGTGAGACTTGAACATCTGACCTTCTTACCACACCTGTGACGCCACCTCCTTACCACACTTGTGTTGCCACTTTGCCCCTACACCACAGGCTCTTTTTTTGATGTAAATCTACCACATTCATTTATAAGGCCTACAATCCAGAGTCAAGGTTTACTTAAAAGGAAAAACTAAAATTTTGCTAGACCCTAGGTTTGATCCCAGGACTTCTCAAACACTCCTAAACACACCCAAATCACTTAACCACTAAAGCAGACGTTCATTTACATTATTTTCTTGCACACATAAATTTTTATGTGTTCCCACGCTCAAGACCTATTTCCATCTAGGCCTAAATTCTGGGTGTTAAAACTCTACCCCCATAAAAAAAATTTGTCTTCGAAATTTCCAACTATCTAGTAGCCGCACAACACAGGTTACACCACTACGCTTTTCCTGCGCATTCTAATCCTAATTGCAAATTAGGTAAATAGTACACTATGGATAAAGTGCGTACCAGTATTCATATCTAGAGCGTCTCCATCTTCTCGGTGACGTTCTGCATAAACCAAAGCTGGTTGCCTCGCCTTCGCATGACTGACACCACTACCTGGAGCTCCATGACCCAAATCGTTTCCACCCTTGGCCTATCCATGGCCTCTAGGCGATTGCTGACCACCCCTAGGTGGCTGTACACTACCCCTACCAAAAACTTGCATCTGATCCGCTTTTCTGGGACACTCTCTCAGATGATGCTCCATGGAACCACAACTCAAACAAGCTCTCGTCCACCTCCAACACTTGCCCACATGACTTTTCCCACAAATAGCACAAGGTGGTAACCCAGTAGCAGGAACAGAGGGCCCACCTCTAACTGACCCATCCACTCTGGCCCTTCTCTTAGGTCTCTAATCAGAATTGGAGGGCTCAGAATCCCTCTTTTTCTTCCCCTTTCTCTTTCTCAGTTTAGGCGCTCAGTGCGCTTCACATCCTCAGCGATCTTTGCTTTCTCCACTAGTGCTGTAAAATCCCGCTCCCTTTGGGGAATTATTAGTACTCGAAGACTGTCTCTGAGGCCATCTTCAAACCGTACACAACGTTCATAATCTGTTGCCACTATTCCTTTAGCATACCAATTGAGTCGTAGAAACTCTGTCTCAGATTCTGCCACAGATCTGTCACCTTGAACTAAATTCAGAAATTTTTTCCTACGAGCGTCGATATAGCTCGTGCCCACATAATTTCCCTGAAACATGGACTTAAAGAATTCCCAGGCCAATCGGTCAGACGAAGTACCTTCTTTTACCGTAAGCCACCACTGATAGGCTTCATCTCTCAGCAGGGACACAGCACCCTTCAACTTTTGTTCCGATGTATAGTCGAGGTCATCTATAATTCTTTCGGTGGCCTCCAACCAATATTCTGCCACACTCGGGGCCACCCAGTAACTTCCCTAAAGATCTCTGCTCCATTTGACTAGAGTCATCCTGTAACAGATCCACAGCCCACAGTATTGGTATTCGACCCAGCAGTACCCGTAACCCTTTCTAGAATCCTCAACATTGCTTAAGACAATGCGTTGTCCCCAGCCGCTCGATCAAATGACCCTGTCTCGAGTACCTGTGACGCCGGAGCCTCTCTCGCTTCAACGTTAGGCATATGGCCTGATACTGAAGATCCAGCCTTAGCACTTCCACGGTCTTTGCCGCAGCCTCTTACACCTCTTCTAGTGCTCATCATCACTTTGCATATTATCTGAATTAGAAATTTTATGCATTTAGCTCATAGTTCCAATAATTAAGTAGATGTTTTATGGAAGTAGTAGTTAAGAGTTGTTTTCACAATCGCAAGCTCACTACAGTTTTAGTTTCCTATAGTTTCTTAGTTTACTCTAGCTAAAGAGTCTCAGTATAGTATATCATTTAAAGTAAGCCTAGTAACTACTTATAGTATAACAGTTTGAAACAGATTTCAATATCAGGAGGACTTACTTGGTCTGACATTGAGGACTCGGTGTGCCACAAAAAGAAATCTTTCAAAACTACCTTAAAATCATTTGTAAACATCTTTAAAATAAACACTAAAGCCCATTTCACAGCCCGAGTTTTGTAACTAGGCTTTGATACCACTAAATGTAACACCCTAAACCCGGCCTAGAAGTTAGACCCCAATCTGGCGTGTCACATTGAAGTGTTTAATGAAAACATGGTTTTTGAAAAACACTTCAATGTGACACGCCAGATTCGGGTCTAACTTTTAGGCCGAGTTTGGGGTGTTACATTGTTTCCTCAAGGATATGGTTATAGAAGAAGGACTGTAGAATTTGGAGATCTTTTGGATTTGGTTATCGGAATATTATTTGGAGTATTACTAGTATTCCACCTTTGCATCCCTCTGCGGGGTCTGACAAGATTGCTTGGATGGGGACTTCTTCAAGTTGCTTATCTGTTAAAAGTGCTTATCAGATGGTTCAGGAGAGCTCATGGAATCCTAGGGAGGAAGTTTGGAAATTTCCATGAAAGATTCAAGGTCTTCAAAGGTTTGGATATTTCTTTGGCTGGCTCTCAAAAAGTGGTTGCTTACTCAAGTGGAGCGGCTAAGGCATGGAGTTGGTAGCGATGCAAGTTGTTCGATTTGTGGACATGAACTGGAGGATGTACTTCATGCTATCAGAGATTTTGATGCAGCGAAAGAGGTATGGTCTCAGATCATTCCACCTCAAAAGCAAGAGTATTTCTTTTCAGGTATTTTGTAGGAATGGTTTGAGTCTAATTTGCAGAATTGGCAAAATTTCATTATGAGGAATGTCGATTGGTCGTGTTTCTTTGGCATAGTTACGTGGCGTATTTGGAAAAAAATACTTGTATCTTTTAAAGTGTATTGTGGAGTGCAGAGGAGATTCTCAAAGGTGCATATAGTTGGGCTAAAAAATTTCTTTATGTTCATGGAGGGGTTCTATGAGGCAAGTCTCGAGGGAAAAGATGATGGAAACAGAAACGTGGATTCGTATAAGATCTGATGGAGCTGTTAAGATTAACAGAGGATGCGTTGTTGCAAGAGGAGTTTTGAGAGGTCACGATGGGAATTGGATCATTGGGTTTAATCGTAGATTGGGGAAATGTTTAGTATTCGAAGCTGAGTTGTAGGGCATTCTTGATGGTGTGTCGTTAGTGCAAGGAAGACAACATGATAGGATATTGGTTCAGACAGACAACATAGAAGTTATTAGGGCTATCAAGGAATCTTTGTCGAAGTGGTCAAATTCAGCAATAATCAAATGCATAACTCACTTTTGCAGAATGTGGAGAGTTGGTCAATTGAACATGTCCCCAAAGAAGAAAATGTTGAAGCTAATTGTATTGCCAAATTGGCATTTGACAGAAAGGAAGGTTTAGAGTTATATATAGTTTCTCCTTTTGACTATTTCTAGCTTGATGTAAAGTGTTCTAATCTATTCAAAAAAAGTTATATTAAATTTAAAATAAAATGATAATTTAATAAGTTTCTTAAAATTAAGCCAATGTTGATGAACTGTTTTAAAACATATAGGTGAGTTATTATTTGAATTCAGATTATTTGAAGTTTAGAAATCTAAAGTTAGTTGTTTGGAAAAAGAAATTTGAATTTGCAAAATAAATGATGGGATGTATATTGAGAATACACGTGTATAAATATTAAAATGCGAAATATCGTGTCCATGATTATTTATTTTTATGTTTATATAAAATTTTGTAATATAATATATATGATTTGTAAAAGCAGTAGAAATTAGTATAGTTTAAATTATTAGGGAACCTTTAAAAGAAAATTTTAGTATTACATATGCCAATGGAATTTTTTTATTTATTAAATAAATACGTTGATACAATATAAAATCAAATAAAATTTTGTATAGTTGATAATAAAATTATAATTTTCGTAATAAAGAAGTATGTATATATTGGAAATCAAAATGTTTCATAAGTCAATATTTTAAAATTTTAAAAATAAATATTATTAATAAGGACTTAATTTACTTATATAAAATAGAAACATAGGTCAACCTTATATAAAATCAAATAGAATTGGAGATATTGTATTTGAAAAAAATGGAATTATTGTGAAAGGGTACTTTCCAAATTTGATTTAATAACGTAATTATTTCAATAATTGAATAAAAGAATTAGGAAACAATACTAAAAGGTAAACGAACACGTTACATGGAAAATTTTAAAAATTATTGGTAATTTTTTTAGAATTGTTACTTGAGAAAGATTTTTCTTTAAAAATCATTCTAAACATAATTTTTAAGATTCATCACAATCTCATCCCCACCCACAATATTATATGAAAAAAATCAAAATGTTAGTGTCTAAAAGTATTAAATATGTTAGTGTAAAAGATTGAAATGTTGAAAACCCCTCTAGGTAAATTGTGATAAAATGGTTCCTACTGAATGCATATAAGAGCACTTCATTTGTAAGATGGAGCTTCAATGAGGTAAGGTTCCAATCTGTGTAATAGTCACTTTTTTGTTTTAGAATTACCTCATCAAAATTGACAATGGTATAGGCACCACCAATTCCAGAAAAACCATTTTTCCAAGTAATGAACGTGGGCAATCCATGTTGTTGCCTAATTGATGTATTTTTCAAGGTGGTTTCAATTCAATTTAGACTTTATTATCAAGAGTATGTCATTTGAACAAGCTAAGATGGAGAAACATCTAGAGATTCAAAAATTTTCTTATTTCTGCATTTTCATATACTCCAAAGTATTGTTGTAGCATAGGAAGTATTAGTCATAGAGCTTTTTAGATTAAAGATATATGATTCAATGAAGTCAATAAAACCTAAGTCTCTAAAATTATCAACCTTGAATCCAAATGTATTACCAAATCATACCGCTTGAGTGAAAAAGCATTTCAGGAAAACATGATCTAAAATCTCAACACTGTTACCACAAAAGGAACAAAGAGTGTCAGTATTAGGATATTATTATAATAGGATATCTTTAAGAAATATATTGTATATATTTTAGGCATATATTTAGGAATATATTATATATCTTTCCTTTTCCTACGTGACTACAGTTGTATAAATATTATGTATACTCTTGAGGTTTAATCAATAAGATTGAAAGGGATTACCTTATTCTTGTCATGGCATCTGACTCGAGTGTTTAACACAAATTATTTTTTTTTCAATTGCTGGCAGCGATTCTACTTCTTCACCACCACTATCATCACTACCACCTAAAATTGAACCTGACTCTCCATTTTTCTTGGGTCCTCAAGATCGACCCGATGATTTTATTACTCCTATTCAATTAAAGCTCAAAAATTACGATGATTGGGCTTATGCTATTCACGTCGCTCTATCTTCTCGGTGCAATTTTGGATATCGTGATGGTACCATTATAGATATTGTTCCCCCTTTCTCAAACGATGATTGCATTACCATTCATTGTATGCTTGTGTCTTGGATTATCAAAACTATCGATTTGGAGGATAGATTGATGCTTTCCAATTATGAAATGCAAAAACTTTGTGGGATGATTTACATGAACGTTTTTTGTTGTCAACAGTCCATGTATTCAACAATTAAAAGCAAATACTAATTGTTGTGAGCACACCAAGACTATGAGTGTTGCTGTTTATTTTAGTATATTAAAGGTTTGGTGGGATGAATTAGATAATCGTGAACCTTTAATTTGTTGCAAGTGTGGAAAGTGTTTATGTAACTTAGGGAAGGCGCATGAACAACGTCGTGAGCATGACCGGCTTCATCAACGTCATGGCACCTTTGCTATCACGATACAACTTCATTGGTGAAGTTATTGGTTTCCTCAGCTCTTCTATAATTCTTTTTAACCACATCATTTCACAAATTCGTTGAGCCATTGATCTAAACTCAGCCTCTACACTACTTCTTGCTACAACACTTCATTTTTTGCTTTTGCCAAGTTACAAGGTTTCCCCAAACAAATGTACAGTATCCTGATATAGATCTTCTATCTGTTATTGAGCCTGCCTGCCCAATCTGCATCTGTATAAGCTTCAATTCCTCTTTGTTCAATTTTTTTAAAGAATAAGACCTTGCTAAGTGAACTCTTCAAGTATCTCAGAATCCAAAACACTATTTCTTCATGTTCCTCCATTGGAGAGTGCATAAATTGACTTACGAAGCAAATATTAATCGTTGTGAGCAAACTAAGACTATTAGTGTTGCTATTTATTTTAGTAAATTAAAGGTTTAGTGGGATGAATTACGTAATTATCGTGAACCTTTAATGTGTTGCAACTGTGGAAAGTGTTTATGTAACTTAAAGAAGGCGCATGAACAACGTCGTGAGCCTGACCGGCTTCATCAACGTCATGGTAGCTTTGCTATCACGATACAACTTCATTGGTGAAGTTATTGGTTTCCTCAGCTCTTCTATAATTCTTTTTAACCACATCATTTCACAAATTCCTTAAGCTGTTGATCTAAACTCGGCCTCTACACTACTTCTTGCTACAACACTTTATTTTTTGCTTTGCCAAGTCATAAGGTTTCCCCAAACAAATGTACAGTATCTTGATATAGATCTTCTATTTATTATTGAGCCTGCCTGCCCAATTTGCATCTGTATAAGCTTAAATTCCTCTTTGTTCCAATTTTTTAAAGAATAAGCCCCTGCTAACTGAACTCTTCAAGTATCTCAGAATCTGAAGCACTGCTTCTTCATGTTCCTCCTTTGGAGAGTACATAAATTGACTTACTAAGCAAATATTAATCATTGTGAGCAAACCAAGACTATCAGTGTTGCTGTTTATTTTAGTATATTAAAGGTTTGGTGGGATTAATTAGATAATTATCGTGAAACTTTAATTTGTTACAAGTGTGGAAAGTGTTTATGTAACTTAGGGAAGGCGCATGAACAACGTCATGAGCATGACTGGCTTCATCAACGTCATGGCAGCTTTGCTATCACGATACAACTTCATTGGTGAAGTTATTGGTTTCCTCAGCTCTTCTATAATTCTTTTTAACCACATCATTTCACAAATTCGTTGAGCTATTAATCTAAACTCAGCCTTTACACTACTTCTTGGTACAACACTTTATTTTTTGCTTTGCCAAGTCACAAGGTTTCCCCAAACAAATGTATAGTATCCTGATATAGATCTTCTATCTGTTATTGAGCCTGCCCAATCTGCATCTATATAAGCTTAAATTCCTATTTGTTTGACTTTTTCAAAGAATAAGACCTTGCTAAGTGAACTCTTCAAGTATCTCAGAATCCGAAACATTGCTTCTTCATGTTCCTCCATTAGAGAGTGCATAAATTGACTTACTAAACAAATATTAATCATTGTGAGCAAACCTAGAATATGAGTGTTGCTATTTATTTTAGTATATTAAAGTTTTGGTGGGATGAATTAGATAATAATCGTGAACCTTTAATTTGTTTCAAGTGTGAAAAGTGTTTATGTAACTTAGGAAAGGCGCATAAACAACGTCGTGAGCATGACTGGCTTCATCAACGTCATGGCAGCTTTGCTATCACAATACAACTTCATTAGTACAGTTATCGATTTCCTAAACTCTTCTATAACTCTTTTTAACCATATCATTTCACAAATTTCTTGAGCCATTGATCTAAACTCAGCCTCTACACTACTTCTTGCTACAACACTTTATTTTTTGCTTTGCCAAGTCATAAGGTTTCCCAAACAAATGTACAGTATCTTGATGTAGATCTCCTATCCGTTATTGAGCCTGCCCAATCTGCATTGTATAAGCTTAAATTCCTTTTTGTTCGAATTTTTTAAAGAATAAGACCTTGCTAAGTGAACTCTTCAAGTATCTTAGAATCCAAAACACTGCTTCTTCATGTTTCTCCATTAGAGAGTACATAAATTGACTTACTTAGCAAATACTAATCGTTGTGAGCATACCAAGAATATGAGTGTTGCTGTTTATTTTAGTATATTAAAGGTTTGGTGGGATGAATTAGCTAATCGTGAACCTTTAATTTGTTGTAAGTGTGGAAAGTGTTTGTGTAACTTAAGGAAGGCGCATGAACAGCGTCGTAAGCATGACCGGCTTCATCAACGTCATGGTAACTTTGCTATCACGATACAACTTCATTGGTGAAGTTATTGGTTTCCTCAGCTCTTCTATAATTCTTCTTAACCACATCATTTCACAAATTCCTTGAGCCATTGATCTAAACTTAGCCTCTACACTACTTCTTGCTACAACACTTTATTTTTTACTTTTCCAAGTCACAAGGTTTCCCCAAAAAAATGTACAGTATCCTGATTTAGATATTTTATATGTTATTAAGCCTGCCAAATTTGCATATGTATAAGTCAATTCCTCTTTGTTCGATTTTTTAAAGAATAAGCCCTTGCTAAGTGAACTCTTTAAGTATCTCAGAATCCAAAACACTGCTTCTTCATGTTCTTCCATTGGAGAGTGCATAAATTGACTTACTAAGCAAATATTAATCGTTGTGAGCACACCAAGACTATGAGTGTTGCTGTTTATTTTAGTATATTAAAGGTTTAGTGGGGTGAATTAGATAATTATCGTGAACATTTAATTTGTTGCAAGTGTGGAAAGTGTTTATGTAACTTAGGGAAGGTGCATGAGCAACGTTGTGAGCATGACAGGCTTCATCAACGTCATGGCAGCTTTGCTATCATGATACAACTTCATTGGTGAAGTTATTGGTTTCCTCAGCTCTTCTATAATTCTTTTTAACCACATCATTTCACAAATTCCTTGAGCCATTGATCTAAACTCAGCCTTTACACTACTTCTTGCTACAACACTTTATTTTTTGCTTTACCAAGTCCCAAGGTTTCCCCAAACAAATGTACAGTATCCTGATATAGATCTTCTATCTGTTATTGAGCCTGCCCAATCTGCATCTGTATAAGCTTAAATTCCTCTTTGTTCGAATTTTTTAAAGAATAAGCCCTTGCTAAATGAACTCTTCAAGTATCTCAGAATCCGAAACACTGCTTCTTCATGTTCCTCTATTGGAGAGTGCATAAATTGACTTACTAAGCAAATATTAATCATTGTGAGCAAACCAAGACTATGAGTGTTGCTGTTTATTTTAGTATATAAATGGTTTGGTGGGATGAATTTGATAATTATCGTGAACCTTTAATTTGTTACAAGTGTGGAAAGTGTTTATGTAACTTAGGGAAGGTGTATGAACAACGTCGTGAGCATCCTTTGCTATCACGATACAACTTCATTGGTGAAGTTATTGGTTTCCTCAGCTCTTCTATAATTCTTTTTAACCACATCATTTCACAAATTCCTTGATCCATTGATCTAAACTTAGCCTCTAAACTACTTCTTGCTACAACACTTTATTTTTTGCTTTGCCAAGTCACAAGGTTTCCCCAAACAAATGTATAATATCCTGATATAGATCTTCTATCTGTTATTGAGCCTGCCCAATCTGCATCTGTATAAGCTTAAATTCCTATTTGTTCAACTTTTTCAAAGAATAAGACCTTGCTAAGTGAACTCTTCAAGTATCTTAGAATCCGAAACACTGCTTCTTCATGTTCCTCCATTGGAGAGTGCATAAATTGACTTACTAAGCTCACTAAAAAACTATGTCTGGCCTTGTATGTAATAAGTAAATTAATTTACCGACTAATCTCCGGTATTGCCCTTTATCAACTAATCATCCTTTTTTATTTTCGAATTTTACATTTGGATCAATTGGTGTGTCAGCTAGGTGGCAACCACTCATCCCAGCCTCTTTTAAAAGATCAAGCACATATTTTTTTCTAAGAGACCACAAGACTGTTTTTTGATCAAAAAACTTCTATTCCAAGAAAGTATTTTAAAGGACCCAAGTCTTTGATCTCAAACTCCAATGCTAGATGCTTCTTGAGACACCTTATTTCATCCATATCATCTTCTATAATAATGATATCATCCACATAAACTAAAATTACAGTTATTCGACCTCTTTGTGAGTGTCGATAGAACATTGTGTGATCAGCTAGCCCTTGTGAGTAACCTTCTTTTTTGACAACTTAGTGAACCATTCGAACCAAGCTTGAGGAGCCTACTTTAGACCATATAAAGATTTCTTGAGCTTACATACTCGAGTTCCAAATTTTTCTTCAAAACCTAGAGGAGGATCCATGTAACTTCTTCTTCTTCAAGTTTCCCATTTAGGAAAGCATTCTTCACATCTAGCTACTATAAGGACCAATCAAGATTAATAGTAATTGATAAGAGAACTCTAACAGAATTTAACTTGGCTACTAGAGGAAGTGTTTTAAGATAGTCTATCACATATGTTTAAGTGTACCCTTTAGCCACCAACCGGGCTTTGTATCTATCTAAAGATCCATCGATTTGAATTTGGTTGTGAACACCCATTTACAGCCTATTATTTTCTCCCTACATGTAATTCCACTGTTTCTCATGTACTTGATTTTTCAAGAGCGCGCATCTCGTCTAAAACAGCCTTCTTCCATTCAGGAACCTGTAAAGCATCTTTCACATTTTTAGGTATTTTCACAGTATCGAGACACGAAACAGAGGATGAGAATGTCGAAGACAAGGCTTTATAAGACACAAATTTAGACATGGGATATTTGACAACATTTCTAACACCTTTTCTTTTAGCAATTGGAATATCTAGATCAGAAATTTCATTGGTTGGATTATGAGTTTTACATGGACTTTTGACAAGATCTTGCGAGTCGAATTCTTGGTGATGAATCTGATGGATTCCATTTTCTTGATTTCGGTTTCTTATTGAGTAAAATAATAACTCCTTTGTTTGTTTTCTATTCTCATTATCAAACCCTACACCTTCATACTCATTTTTATTAACAACATTAACATCATTGATTTCTGTGTTAATCATAAATTCGCCTTCCCCATTATTAGAATCCCTATGTTGTATATTTCTAGCCTTTTCTTTATCAATTATTAAATCTTCCTTACTATTATTCCCTCCCTGAAGATTAGAATAAAAGTAAGCTTGTGTTTCAACAAATGTGACATCTATGGTAACAATAATCTTCCTATCAATTGGATCATAACATTTATAACCATTTTTATTAGAAGCATATCCAACAAAGACACATTTTTTTTGCTCTAAGATCTAGTTTACCTTGGTTGTGAAGATGAACAAAAACACTGCACCCAAAAACTCGGAGGGATAAATCTGTGATCAATTTAGAGTTAGGAAAGTTATCTTTAAAAAGAGTTAAAGGAGTTCTATAGTTTAGAGTTTTACTGAGCATTCTACTAATAAGATATGTAGTTGTTAACAAGGCTTCGCCTCAAAGATAACGTGGTACTTGACTAGTGAACATTAAGGCTCTAGTTATTTTCAAAATATGGCGGTTTTTTCTTTCTACAATCCTATTCTGTTGTGTATTTGTACAAGAGCTTTGGTGGAATACTCCATGTTTGGTTAAGAAAACACCTAATTGGTCACTAAAAAATTACTCACCATTGTCACTCTGAAATACTTCTATTTTCACACCTAATTGTGTTTTCACCATAGCATAAAAAGATTAAAACACATTTTTAACTCAGACTTATCTTTTAATAAAAACACCCAACAAATGCGAGTATGATCATCAATAAATGTGACAAACCAACGTTTTCCTGAAAAAGTTTAGACCTCGAAGGTTCCCAAACATCACTATGAATTAACAAAAAAGGTTTGGAAGCTTTACACTTTTGAGGTGGAAAGAATGACCGATGATGTTTAGCCAATTCACAAAATTCATAGTGATATAAAGAAGGACCTTTATTTTTAAATCGATCAGGTAACAAATATCTTAAATAGTAAAAATTAAGGTTTTCAAACCGATAATGCCAAATCATAACCTTATCAAAACTAGAAATAGAGTTTAAACATAGAGTAGTTGTTGGTCGACTTAGATGGTCGTCATCAAGAAAGCAAATTCCACCAGATTCTTTAGCATTGTCAATCATCCTCCCCGAGACCATGTCCTGAAATTTACACATTGAAAAGTCAAATATAACATGACAATTTGAAGACTGAGATAATTTACTGACCAATATTAGTTTACAAGCTAGATTTGGCACAGGTAAAACATCATGTTAAACCAAGGAAGGTGAAATTTTAATAATGCATTTCCTGACTATTATCGAGAACAACTCACCTGCTACTTCGATCTTTTTGTTTCCTGCACAAGGTGTGTAAATTGAGAAAAGAAAATGACTACTAGTCATGTGATCACTAGCTCCAAAATCAACGATCCACGTCTTTGTTTTACAAGGCTTGACATTGAAAAAAATATAAAAATCAGTACTTGATCGGGCAAAGGAGGAAGAAGGATTACTGGATAAGTTAGGAACAGAAGAATTCATCTAAAACTGTGGTGATTGAAAAATCTTGTGTAAATGCTCTAATTGTTCCTTGATGAATGAAGACCCTTCCAGAGAACTTTGCTGCTCATGATTTTCATTAGTCGTTTGGAAAGCTATGCTATCCTCTAATTGTGAACCACAACTATTACCACCCATTACCACTCCCTTTTTTTCCATTCGTGAGTTTTCCATTGGAAATTCCAACACATTTCTCGAGTGTGTCATTATTAATTTAATTCCCTCGTCCTTTAAAATCTTTGTTTTTCCTTATTTTTAGCTTATCCAGATCTTATTTTCTTTTTCTATTGTAATTTCCTATCCATTTGGTGTTTATTTCGGGAATGAGTTCGTTTTTCTTTTGTTTTCCTTTAACTCATTTGTGTTTTGTATCTGTTGTAATGATGATATCTCGTATGCTTTTTTTTTAATGACAATTGTTGTTGTTAGGATCGGGGTATGTTTTTTTTTTATATGAATGAATTATGATTTTTAAATAAGTCAATTTCAATTTTTAATTTGTGAATATTGTTTATGATTTTGTTGTGATTTGTGAATTACTCTATGTTTCAATCACTTCTTTTTTCTAATTATCATATTTGTTTGGTAGGTTTGATATGATTTTATTGTATGGAATTAGTCTATTATCCAGTTTTCTTTTTTGGCTTTTTTGGATTTTAAAATTTGTTAAAATTATTCTTTCTTTAAAAGTTGTAGGTATTATTATCGGTTGTTCTTACATCCCTTTGTTGCTTTTAGTACTAGCTTTCACTTCGGATATTCTTAATTATTTTATTTGCTGCTTTTTCTTTTTTGCTTTGAAAGCATGAAGTAGAAAGGGCCTTTGGATGAAATAGCAAACATAATTTTGATTTTATATGGAACTATGGTATTGGATCGGATGTTAAATTTTGAGACTTTTCCACAACTTTAAGCCCGTGGTGAAGCTCCAGTAAATATTGGGGACGGGGGTAAAAATGCACTGGGTTTAATATGTTCATTGTTTTTCTTGTTGCTCTTTTTGGCTGATCATTATGTGTAGAATTCTAGTTTGACTTTGTTGATATGTATGTTGGTGCAGCTTGAAGGGAATACTGCAGAATGGGTAAGGAAAAGACTCACATTAACATTGTCGTAATTGGCCATGTTGACTCTGGAAAGTCAACCACCACTGGTCACTTGATCTACAAGCTTGGAGGTATTGACAAGCGTGTCATTGAAAGGTTTGAGAAGGAAGCTGCTGAGATGAACAAGAGGTCATTCAAGTATGCTTGGGTGCTTGACAAGTTGAAGGCTGAGCGTGAACGTGGTATTACCATTGATATTACCTTGTGGAAGTTTGAGACCACCAAATACTACTGCACTGTAATTGATGCCCCTGGACATCGCGACTTTATCAAGAACATGATTACTGGTACCTCCCAGGCCGACTGTGCTGTCCTTATCATTGACTCTACCACTGGAGGTTTTGAGGCAGGTATTTCCAAGGATGGACAGATCCGTGAGCATGCTCTGCTTGCTTTCACTCTCGGTGTCAAGCAAATGATTTGCTGCTGCAACAAGGTAGGTCATTGCATTCAGGCTTTTATGTTCAGTAGTTTCTAATTGGTTGCCTTGTAATTAGTAATTATTCTTATGCATGACATATCTATTTATTTCATTTACAGATGGATGCCACAACCCCCAAATACTCAAAAGGCTAGGTATGATGAAATTGTGAAGGAAGTGTCTTCCTACTTGAAGAAGGTTGGTTACAACCCTGAGAAGATTCCTTTTGTCCCCATCTCCGGTTTTGAAGGTGACAACATGATTGAAAGGTCCACCAACCTTGATTGGTACAAGGGTCCAACTCTGACAAGCCACTCCTTCCACTTCAGGATGTGTACAAGATTGGAGGTATTGGAACTGTCCCCCGTGGGTCGTGTTGAAACTGGTATCCTCAAGCCTGGTATGGTTGTAACCTTTGGTCCCTCTGGATTGACCATTGAAGTTAAGTCTGTTGAGATGCACCATGAGTCTCTTACAGAGGCTCTTCCAGGTGACAATGTCGGCTTCAATGTCAAGAATGTTGCTGTGAAGGATCTGAAGCGAGGATATGTTGCTTCGAACTCGAAGGATGATCCTGCCAAGGAGGCAGCTAATTTCACTTCCCAAGTCATCATCATGAACCACCCAGCGCAGATTGGAAATGGATATGCACCTGTCCTTGATTGCCACACCTCCCACATTGCAGTCAAGTTTGCAGAGCTGGTGACCAAGATTGACAGGCGTTCTGGTAAGGAGCTTGAGAAGGAACCCAAGTTCTTGAAGAATGGTGATGCAGGATTTGTTAAGATGGTTCCCACCAAACCCATGGTTGTGGAAACCTTCGCTGAGTATCCCCCACTGGGTCGTTTTGCTATGAGGGACATGAGGCAGACTGTTGCTGTCGGCGTTATCGAGAGCGTGGAGAAGAAAGATCCATCTGGAGCCAAGGTGACCAAGTCTGCTGCCAAGAAGGGTGGCAAGTGAACCGTGCGGATTTTAGTTGATCCAACCAAACTATATCATTACAACATAACTTTTGTTATGTCCATCATAGTCAGTTGTTTCAATAGTTATAGTTTCAAGTCATCACCGTCGAGGATATTGTTCGCAGAACTGGGTTCTTGATAGGCGGTGGTGAGTCCGTTGTGTAGTTTCAAACTCTTTAAAATGTGTCCATGTTAAATACAGGAGATTTTAGGTGGATTCCTGGACTCTTATTGGCTTTGAATGTTTGTTATACCTAGCATTTTGATATCTAAACTTTGGTTTGTTTTAATGCACATTTATTTAGTAAAAAATGTGTAATAAATATTAATTGATAGATTAAACTTGACTGATAAATACAGGTATTAGAGTTTTGGTTTGGATTTTGGCACATTTCTTTGTTTTGGAGATGGAGATAAATATTATTTTCTTCTCATTTTCTTGGTTTTATATTAAAGGTTTGGACTTGCATCCAAATAACTTTGATTATTCTAATTTTACTACTCATTCATTTAAATTTTTTAATTTGAAATTTTATATTCCCAAAAGGTTTAAAAATTATGAAATTATTAAATACATAAATACCCTTATAATAAAAATATAATTTTTATTTTTTAATTAATTTCGAGTTGAACTGATATATAATTAAGAGTTTAATGATTAGACTTAAAATATATAATTTAATGAGGCTAAAATATGTCATACCTTCTTATACTTTTTTACAAATTTAAAATTTAATCTTTGTAATTTTTATTTTTAGTAATTTAGTCCATCTATTTTTAAGATTTCAAAATTCAAGTTCAATTTTAATATTGTTAAATTTCTTTTGTTAAATTTGTTGTAATGGCATTTTGAAATAAAAAAAAAACTCACTTGTGTAATATAACTAAACAAACGACATTGTAATGAACCTAAAATTAATAATATAATTTTAATAGTGTTAAGAGTTGAACTTAAATTTTGTTTAAAATCTGAAAAGTATAGAAACTAAGTTACTAAAAGCAAAAGTATAAAGACTAAATTTCAAACTTATGAATAGTACAGGGACTTATGACAAAGTTTTACCAATTTAACCACATTTACATTAATAATTGATTGTACGACAAGATCATAATATTTGTGATGTAACAGAATACAAAGGAAAACGACATCGTTTCCCTCTGGTGGAGACAAAAAAACCATAAGAGCCGAGCACGCATCGCACCCAGAGCAGTAGAAACGCGACGGCCGAATAGTCCTTTGAAACTTGAAAGCGAAACTCTCCCTTCAATCATTTTTCATTTCCCATTTCCTTTATAAGCGGTTTTTCATTTCCTTAATTGAACTCCCCCTCTTCTCTGGTAGCTTTTTCTCTCTACGTTTCTACGTTTTCTTATGTTTATCCGTACCTTTTATACGTATTTGAATGTGTTTCCACTTGTTCTTCTCTTTCATGTCTTCAAATCATTCTTTTTTTGGAAGTTTGATTAGTTTTTGTGCTCTTTTGGGGTTGATCTGATAATGGGGTTTACTTGAAAACCTTTGGTTTTTTATCTTTATGTTGAACCCCTCCAAAAGGGAAAAAAAAAAGGGGTTAAAATGTCCCCCTTTTTTGGGGGTTACTTTTTACTTGTTTAGTGTTTCTGTTTTAAAGAACATCAATCTTTCTTCTAATTCTTTTTAGTGGGGGGTATTGAAGTTGAAATGTAAGACCTATAGACTTGACTGAATGAGTTTGAATAGGTGGATATGCATTAGGCTTTTTTGAATTTTGGGTTCTTGTTTTTCTTCATTTTAGGAATGATGGGGATGTTGAGAATTTTGAATTTTGATTGGCAAAATTGTGGGGAAGTTTGCTTTTTTATCTAATGGCTATACAAATTCGAAAATGGTGTTTCCTATGATAATTGTAAGAATTTTGAATTTTTTGTCCTTCAAAACTATAGTGATATAAGTCCTGTATAGTTTTTCCTCAAATTTTCCTGTTTCCTTTTGGTATTGCTGCTGTATGTATTCTCATTGTACTTCCATGATTGCATATGTTTCTACTGGTATATGCTTATGATCTAATAGTTACATGGCATTCATTAGTTTTTCGTCTTCCATTTTATGGTTAGATGGAACAGGTAATGGCATCAATTCCTGATTTTGAAATTGCTGAAACTGGAATTTCGAAAGATAATAGTGCGGAAGCGGAGCAGTTCAAAATCCGGGTTGATGAAATCTTTCAAAAGGTTGACGAGGTAAGTGATAAATTAGGACTTTGTGACATCTCTTTCCTCTTGAGTTTATTTAATGGTTTACAGTTAAAAGATGGACTACTAAAAATAATTGTATAATTGCACTTGTTTGTATCTGTTTTACTGTTATGTAGGAGTATAACCTTCAAAATAGAAGTATATAATGAATAGGGTAGGGAATGTACTTTTATATTGCATATAATATGGTACCGTATTAGCTTCTATTGACTATTTCCATAAATTTTGTAAATACAATGCTGATCTTAGTGCTTTAGTTCCAAAAAGGAAAAAGCATGCTGCTTCTGGATTCTCAGTTTCTGGATTTTTTAATTTAAATTGAACTATTGGTTAATTTTTTTTCCTTCTTTTAGCTTGAGCAAAAGGTGAATGAAGTGGAACAATTCAACTTGAATTCAAGTAAAAAGCAACAGAGCAGTTCTAAAGGAAGCTCCATGGGAAAGGAACGAGATAAGGGAAGACAAGTTCCAAGCATTAAAAAGCAGCAACAAGATGCGTCGCGACGGGAAGCTGCTGCTGCAAAGAGAATGCAAGAGCTTATGCGCCAATTTGGCACAATAGTGCGTCAGGTAACCACTTATTCTCTGCAAGTGCTTGTTTGATTTCAGTTACCTTATGCCGTAAATGTTATCTTAATCAAAATGATCTTGGCTTTTAAGCCTTTTGCCTAGCATATACTTCATTGGTAGCCAGGCTGCTTTAAGTCTTTGAGGTCTTCAATCAAGCTAAACATTGGTAATGAGTGAATTAGAAATTATAGCAGTTATTTGAAGTTTGTTTCGAGCATTTATAATTAATTTAGACTTTTGGTTTAAGATTCTTGAAAACTCCATTACCATCTTCATATCTGGTTCGATTAAACTAACTAAGCATTTCATACAAGGGTGATATGATATTTCAAACATGATCTTTTTCCAATTTCATGACATTTTTATTTGCTGATGTAATTGTTGCTGTTATTCTGAGTTATATCATGCAACATAGAGGAATATGTTGTGATATATATTGAAGACTGCTGGTCATGCTTCTACCAGTTGAATAACAACCGCTCTGTGCCACTGCCCACATCCACCCCGCCAAGATTATATAAAAGGAGCTAAACTGTAAATGTGGAAATGTGCTTGTTAACCCTATTATGTGATAGGTTGGAAGTAAATGCTTTTGATGTGTGTGTGGTTTCCCTTTCAGATTACACAGCACAAGTGGGCATGGCCGTTTATGCAACCTGTAGACGTCAAAGGTCTTGGTTTACATGATTACTATGAGGTAATTGTATTGCTTTTTTTTTTCCCTTCATTTTTCCAGAATACATGCTTTTAACTTCTTACTTTTCTGGTTTGAGCTTAGGGATGAGCATAATCTATGAATTTGAATGGTATTTGACATGTTTTTTGACACAAGACTGTTATAACTTGAGCCATTTTTAAAGGCATGCGGCGCTTGCACCTGCATTTCTTGACCATATCAACTTCTTTTCAAGCAATATTGAAAGATGAGGCCCATTCTATCATCATGACAAATAAGAATATTATTTCATTATGGACTTTACCTCTGCTTATGTGATAAAGATGTATAAACTGGATCATCATATTGGCACTTCTAAGTTAGTATATTATGATGCTTTTTTGAACTTGTGAGGTAGAAGTATTACAGACTTTTAGTGTCCCATTTATAGGCATGTCAAGCTGTAGTGTCCACTTGGAAATATTGCTGCAGATACCATTGTTGCTCTGACTCTTCATCTTGTTTGAAGTACTTATGTCCAACACATATTCAAATATGGGTATGGAGATATGAGTATGACCTGCCAAAGATCTTTCAAATACATGGAAGAACTTGGAAAAAATTAAACATAACATATTGGACACACAACCATATTTGAATTTTACATCCAAGTCCAAGTTACATACGAGGATGCCATTAGTGTTTTTCTGAATCTTTTTAGATGATTTTCTGAATTGCTTCGTGTCCTTTTATTGATCAATTTGTTTAATATTTTCTGTGCTATAGATTATTGAAAAGCCAATGGACTTCAGTACGATAAAAAACCAAATGGAGGCCAAGGATGGTACCGGATATAAGAATGTTCGAGATATATGTGCTGATGTAAGATTGGTTTTCAATAATGCAATGAAATATAATGATGAAGGAAGTGACGTTCATCTAATGGCCAAAACTTTGCTGGAAAAGTTTGAGGAGAAATGGCAGCTTCTTCTTCCTAAAGTCACTGAAGAGGTAAAGCTCATTTGGGCTTTATCCCAATACGACTATCTCGGGATTGGATTTCTTGGCTTGTATTCAATAACTTCCCTGGATTCAGTAGCATATATTTTGCTCAAGAAAACCGGTAAATATTTCCTATTTTTCCTGACATTTTAAATGGAAAACCTGTATTTTGTGCTCATAGGAGAGAAGACGAGATGAGGAAGAGGCGGAAGCACAGCTAGATATGCAGCTTGTGCGAGAAGCTGCTCATGCGAAAGTGGTCCGTGATTTATGCAATGAGGTATCTTAAAGTTCAGCAACTTGCTTTTAAAGATATTTCAAAATGTAATTAGCACTGTAAACACATCTCGTCAATATCTTCTGGACTGCTGGCATCAGTTTTCCTAGCCATACTGTAGTTCAATCACCTGAATATTTAAAAAAATATCAAATTCTTTTCAGCTTTATGAGGTCGATACACATTTGGAACATCTCAGAGAAACTGTCGTCCAGAAGTGCAGGTTGGTTTTAGACCTCAAAAGATTTTGCTATCTAGTGTGATGTGTATTCATCTGTTTTTGAGTCTAGCAAAAATTTATATGATATGATAGTATTTATCTTTGTTTATACTTCCCTGTCTTTTCGGGTACATGTTAGACTATCCGGAGTGCATATGTTGGTTATTTTTCTGTAAACAAGTGAGAATGACAATAATTCAGATGAGTCAAATGATCTGTATGTTTTTTATCGTAGCCTTTTGAATGGTAAGATTTGTTGTTTATTGTTATGTACGATTGACTAGCATTGTCCACAAATACTTGCGGTTAGGATTGCCATTATAAGTTTGGCTTCTGAAATAAAAGAATGAACCAGGTTAAGGTTGATGAGTGTTCTTTTGTTAGTTGCCTTGTATATATACACTTATAGATGTTTATGTAGATATAAAAACCGGATTTGGGAACAATATATCAAGTTTTGTAAATGATGTTTTAGGAAAATGTCAACCGAAGAGAAAAGAAATCTTGGGACAGCCATAGCCCGATTGTCTATGGAGGATCTTAATAAAGCATTGGAGATTATTGCTCAAAGTAATCCCGCATTTCAAGCAATGGCTGAAGAAGTGGAGATTGACATTGATGCTCAGGTATAATCAGATAATCCCGATAATTATATCTTTTGATTTGATCAATCAAGGTTTCGATATGGAATTGTTTGAGACTTGGGGAATTACTTTATTGCTTGTGCAGAGTGAATCTACCCTATGGAGGTTAAAATTTTTTGTGAAGGATGCTTTGGAGCTTCAGAGTAGGAGTGCAATGAGCACAGGTGGCAACAACAACTATAACAACAAACGGAAGAAAGAGATATGCGATGCGATTGCGAAAACAGCCAAGAAAAAGAGTAAAAAGACTTCCTCTTGATCCATATGATGAGTGTGGCATACGAGAAGATTTTGCAGTTGCTTGCATTCCATTTCATATATTCCATTTCATATTTGTACAGTGAGACTATCTCGGTTTCAGATGCTTTAGCTCATCTCTTTATTATAATGAACTATTGATGTTTGATTTCATCCTTCTTCTTGTCGATAAATTTAACCCCTAATGTTTACCTTTCTATCACTTTGGGCCTTATTCTTTTTTCTATCCCTGCGGTCCTAAACCTTCAAAATTTAATCAATTTGTTGTTTTTCCAATGGAAAATTTTGATTGGACTCTTAAAATTTTAATAAGATTGCTGGCCACCTGTACTTAATTTCTGGATAATGTTATTATGAACCTTTTTTTTCATCTTTTTTTAATATTTTAATAATTTTTATGTATTTTTATTAAGTAAACATGAACTCCAAGTAGGTTGCCATATTAGTGGTCTAGTTAACTTTGCTGTAAAAAAAAAAGTTTGACTAAAATTTAAGTATTGAGAGTTAAAGTGAAAAAAAAAAGAAATAAAAGAAAATAGGAGCAAAGTTACAAAAGAAGTGATTAAAATTTAAATGTTGGAGGGCTAAAGTGATAAAAAAAGAAGAAAATAGGAGCAAAGTTAGAAAAGAAGTAAATATTAGAAGTTAAATTTGCTATTATGTCTTTCTTTTACATATAACTCCATTTCAAGGGTAAAATGAGCTTCAAGTTAACTTTTTGTACATTTGAAATTTAATTTTTTTTTATTTTAAGTAATTTAATTTAGTCTCTTTAATTTTTGAATTTAAAAAAAACAAGTTTAATTGGTAATATCATTAAAATTTATTAATTTATATATTTTTTTCCTTATATGTCTACTAACTAATTGAGTATTTCTTTTTCGAAAATGTCACCAGTGAATATAACATAAGAATTTTAACAATATTAGCAATTGGATCTAGATTTTTAAATTCAAAAGATAAAATGACTAGATTTATAAAAATAAAACTAGAGAGATTAAATTTTAAATGTACGAAAGAGACTTGGAGCATAATTTATCTTTATTTAAAAGGTTAAGAGAAGTGATTCGTTTACATCAAGATAAAACTAATGGAGTTTTACACATTTTAAATTTTTGTATGATAAATATTTTAATAATTTAATTGTTAAATTTATCAATATAATTATATTTCTTATGTATGTACAATTTTGAATCGATATGATATTTCTATTATATTAATAAAAATATTATCTATATTAAAATATATTAGGTGGAAAAGGAACTGGATTTCATAAAACGCAAAATTAAAATATTGTTCAAGGCGTACCCTTACACATTAGCTACCAGCAAAAGGTTTACATAACTAGGAGTACCACAAATACAAAGCAAATTCTAGAAATTAAGAACATCGGAAGGAGAGGTAGTTTGAAAATTGCTCCTTAACCAAGTTAATGCTTCGCGCATTTGTTCCCTTCCTATAAGTAGCGTCAACGTTTGATCCAATAAAGTGAAAAATTTTTGAGTTAATTGAATTGGTGAATCTTATTTTATCATCTTAATTTAATTTGAATTTTTTTTCAAATCGAGTCAAGTGAAATAAAATTTAAGTTGAATCGAATCGAGTGAAATTATTCGAGTTAAATTAAGAAATTAAACATGTCAAATTAAAATCTTATTACAGTATAACTAATTTCACGTTATAGCACATAAAGTAAAAAAAATTGAAACCATATATGTTTGAAAACATTTTCAAAGCAAAATAAGAAAAAAAAAGATACTTTAGTATTGATAAAGTTGAATAATTTATTTTTTAGAAAATTTTAAAATTTTAACTTTTTTTATATATTATTTAGAATTTTTTTATAAATTTTTAAAAAATAAAAATTTTGGAATTTTTTATAAATATTCTGAATTTTAAAAATTATTTTGAATTTTTGAAAATTATTTTGAATTTTTTTGTGATTTTTGTTGAGAGAGACTAATTTGCTCATTTTTAAAATTGAAAGGGACCAAAAGGGTATTTAGACCAATTTGTTATTCGAATTATTTGAATTGTAAAATTCAACTTGAAACTCAAATTTTTTGTTTGAGTTTACTCTATAAAATCAAATAACTCGATTCGATTAACTCGAAATTCAATTTTTATTTTCAAAATCTTCAAATTAAATCAAGTTTTGCTCACCCCTATCTAAAAGGTATGCTTTAATAAACTAGCAATCATATGTCAAAAGAGTATCTTGCACTCTTCAATCAAAGGAAAGGATTGTATGAAACAGTGACACCACATCATCTATATATTTTCCTAATAATTTAATGACATGTCAGTTGATTTTTACATGTCATTCATACCTCATTTAATGAATTTCTTTAATAATAAATCCCTAAAATCCCAAATAAAAATTACTCAACCCTAATTAAAATTTTCTCTTCACGTCTCTGCAACCCCCTGTTGCTATTTTTTTTTCCGGCAACTGCTTTACTATTCAATTGTTGGCTCTTCACATCTCTGCAACTATTCCCTGCTGCTATTATTTTTTTTTCGGCATTTGGTGGCTAATACAATTGGTTCTATTCAATTGTTGGCTCTTCAGGTCTTTGCAATTGTTCCCTACTGCTATTATTTTTTGTTTTTTGGGCAATTGGTGGTTGTTGCAATTGGTTCTATTCAATTGTTGGCTGCACCCAATTCGAAGTGGGCTTAAAACCATCTGAATTAAAGATGAGGTAGATGCGGCTTACGTATGAGACGAAGGACCAAAAAGAGAATTTTTTTTCAAAGGCTGAAAAGAAAGCTTGCCAAGGAACTTAGCCACGCAGCTGCCTTCAAACCCCAGGTAATTGTAATTCAATTGTTTTGTGATGGCTACTGTTTTTGTTTAAGGTAAGTTTTAATTTTAATCGTTTTTATTTTCACAAATCGATAATAATGATGATAATGATTGAATCATGAAAATTGAGAAGAAGATACAATTATTCAAATTTGTTTGTTGTTGTTATTGATTGAAGTTTTTTTTTTTATATTAGACATGATTAAATTAAATATGCATTACACCACTACAAATTATGGAGATTTTTTGGTTAGTGATCAGGTACATATTATAGAGATATATATATTTTTAGTTTGGTGTGGAACTGTGTTTGTTTGGGATGTCAAGTATTTCCACTTGATTTTCATTTGTTTGAAATATAGTTGTATTTAGAATCTTTAAAAGAATTGTGATTTTTAATAATAATGACTTAGCGAGCTAGAAAAAAAACTATATGATTTTCGAGCTGTGTTTTTATTAGATTTTAATTGATTTTTTAAAATTTTTAATGATTTCTTGTATTATCATGATTTTTTATTAGATATTAAAATTTCTTCTCTGATTTTTTAAATTTATAATTTTCATTTATGGAGACAAATTAAGACGAAATAGTTCATATTGTCGAGAAAAAAATATAATCCCGTTGAAGAAATAAAAGAGGGACTGAAAGTGCATTCCGAAGCTTTAAGTAAGGGGTTTAGTATTCGAAGAGGAAATAAGAGACGAAGTATGACTGAACTTATAAGGCAACGTTAATATTTATGCTCAAAATCTAGGTATCATGAACACAAAGATGTTGGCAAAGTGAAAAAATTTAATCGTCAGACAAGGACAGGTTGTCAAGCTAAAATTTATTTTACAATCGAAAAATGTGTTTGGGTTGTTTCTTACTTTAATGATTATCATAATCACCACTTAGCAACTTCAAAAGAAAGAATTAATTTGAGATCAGGAAGAAAAATTTTAGAAGGACTTGGAGATGTTATTCGTTCAATGGTTGCTGTAGGAATCAAACAAACAAGTTCATATTTGTTTCTCAGGAAGGAGATTGAGTTTGAAAATATTACATTTACCAAACGAGATTGTCATAATTTCTTGCGAATTGAAAGAAAGAAAATAATTGAAGCAGGGGATGCACATAGCATTATCAATTTTTTCAAATATAAGCAAGCTGAAGACCTTATGTTTTTCTATTAAATGCAAGTGGACCAGAATAATCGAATAGCTAATTTTTTTGCAGAGCCGGGAGATCAAAATTGGATTACGATTGTTTTGAGATGTTCTTGTGTTTGATATCACATATAGAACCAATAAATATAATTTGGTTTGTGCTCCATTTGTCGGAATCGACAATCACTGGAATACTGTTTTGTTTGGTTGTGTTTTTTTATCAGATGAAACCACTGAGTCATTTAGTTGGTTATTTGAAACATTTTTAGAAGCCATGGGCCATGGGCAACCGAAAAGTATTTTTACTGATCAAGATCAAGCGATGATGAAAGCAGTGGAGATGTCCTCCTAAAATCTTCTCATAGATTATACATGTGACACATTTCAAATAATGCTAAACAACATCTTGTTAGTCGTTTTGCCAATGTCGAGTTCAAAGAACAATTTAATAAATGCTTTTATGGATGCGAAAGTGAAACAGAGTTTTAATCAAGTTGGGCTACCATGATTGAAAATTTTGATTTTGTATTCACTTTCTCAAATTTGTTCGCTTTCCTGACTGATTTATACTTTTCGTATCAGACGTTACCTGCATGCTTATTACCAATATTCTATTCAAATAGAACCTCGCATATATCATTTTTTTACTATGCTTCTTACACTTACCAATTAATAGAGATATCATCATCATTTATATATACTTTTATTTGTACAGTACACTGACTGGCTGTTTAATGTCACAGTAGTAATGTGTAAGCATACACTATCGATGCAAGTATAGTAGACAGATATGAGTCTGTCGGATATCGATCCCACGAGGATGGTTGTCTTTTGTCTATCAATGTCAGTGCAATAAATAGATGACAACGAGATAAATTGTGAGAGTATTTGTCGAAGCAATAACTTGAAAACAATAAGATAAAATATGATAATGATGAATTGGGATCCCCAACGTGAATATTCAACAGAATACTAAGTGCTCATTAGGTATAAAGGGATAGGTGATTGTCGATGCATTAAATTGCAATGAATATCTTACCAAACTTAACTTTTATATTTAATCTAAGACTTAAGCATGCACATTAGCCACACCTTCCGATGATGGTAATGGAACACTATTCAGGACAAGTGGATTAAATTCCTCTAATCATCAAGCAACTTTTGTTGTCCTGCTTGTTACTTGAACTGTCGCTGCACTTTCCAGTGTCAGTGACCGCAATAACACTTCCATGCTAAAAAATTCAAACCTAAAGATTAAACAGTAGAAGCAAGATTGAATAAAATAACATTTAACCCAAAAATCATATATACTTTCGTACAAACATGAAATAGAAAGTAATCACCATTGTTTAAAAAGAAATATAAAAGAAATAAGTGGAGAGTACTATTCCTGGAAAATCTCGACTTGATCTCTCAACTCCCTCTTATGTCGCACTCTGGGCTCCTCGTAGGAATTGATCTGCATCTCTTTCACGCCAGTTTACCCATAGGAGACTTAAGCTGCCATAGCCGAAAAGCTTCAAAAGATAGGTTGAAGAAGATGATACCCCCTCATTCTTTTTTCACGTCAATATTAATATTTATCCCCAAATAGCACAGGTGTCTTTTTTTTCAGAATCATGTTGTTTCTGTACGTACAAGTTGGTTATACCAGACTGGACAGCTCACACATTTTTTTCTTATTTGGACAACTGTCAGGTGCGACAACAATTTTGGGCGCAATCTAAAAATGCTCATGCAGCGACATTGGTACCAAAACATGAAAAAATTAAGGATAAATAAGCTAAGATCCACTGAGTTATAAAATACAATTGACTGAACTGAAAATGCTAAAATATGTGCTAAAGATAACTAAATGTGTACAAATTAACCAATAAGTAGGGAGAAAACATATGTTCTTTCTAATATTATCACAGCCCCAAACTTGAGTTTTTACTTGTCTTCAAGTGAAATAGAAACTAGCAAGGTTACACAAGAATTCACTAAGGCAAATGATCATTCTAGCAACTTGAATATTGCATCGACAGAATATTGCATCGACAATACACAAAAATCCCAATGAATGAGTCACATTCAGATGACAGAATATTGCATCGACAATGCATAAGTATGAATGAATAAGATTGCAACTTCATCAAAACCAGCATCATGCTTTAAATCCTAAATTCTATCTACCAATACAATATTTATTGTACAATATATGTCTTTTTTTATGTGAATAAAGGATATCACTGCATTAATATACCTTTGTTCTTGATAAGTAATGATGGAGTGCAACAAACCCTCAGGGAGTACGTAATTGCGTTGATACACACTCATGCAGTGACAGCCCTTGGCCAAATTCATTTCTTAATGCTTGCATTAGAGTGTTCCATATTTAACATTTCACAATACACCCACTTTGGAGTGTCTCTTATTCATAACTATATATACATAGAAGCAACTATAAAAGGAAGATTCATTCAAGATTCAAGGAATGCTACTAGTCATCCATTACTAATGCAACCTAAATCATTTATTAAAGAATTGAAGATACAACATTCAGTCAAATTTATCCAACTCATTTATTGATAGTTCACATGATTCAAGAATTAAGCATCGAATGTAACAAAAATTTTCAAACACATTTGCATTAACCACAAATAAACCTTGCATGTTTCATTAAACTCAAAATTTTTTTGAAATGTGGGTGTATTTCCAAAACCCATATGCATACCCCAAACTTAAAGTTTGCATTGTCCCCAATGCACTAACATTAAAATGTAATGACAATAAAAATACAACGATAATGTGCACTAACAAAATGAAAATTACAACTACATGAAATGCATGAATACTACAACTAAAACTTAAAATAAACTATACAACTAAAACTTAAAATAAACCAACTCAATTTTCCTCGGCCATCAATGTGGCTACACGATGTTTCTTCTTCCTCCTTTTTTTCTCCTCTTTCTTGCACTTTTTGTCTTTGGAGCACTTTCTTTTCTTTTCTTTGGGCTTCACACAGTTCTCGGATCACTTCTCAGATTCTGGTGCTGCCCTAGCATCATCGGCTGCTTCTTGTGTAGGAGGGGTCACATTGATTGGTCCGGTATAGACCACCATCGCTAATGAGTTATGGTGCTTATCACTTGTTACCTCTGCAGCTTCCGCCAATCTAGCTCCATCTCACTTCAGATTATCAGTAGTTACACCCATAAACTCGGATGCAGTGAAAATGTTCTCAGTAGATTCTTTCTCAGCAGCTTCTTTTTTAGTATTTTTTCCTCGACCTTCTCGTTCACAAATGCAACATGGACTTCCTCCTCTCCCACATCAACTTCCTCCTCAATAGCAGGTGCCTCTTGACTATTAATGAAATCACCCTCGACCAGGCTACAGTCTTTCGTATGCACTCCTCAATGTCCCTTGAGTCCTCTTTTTTCTCATCATCAAAGATGTGCACAATAGGAGAGGATTCCACTAATCTGTCTTGATCCCCCAAGTCATCTTCCTCGGATGAGGGTTTATAATCTCAGATAATCGATTGGAACACTGGAAATACGACTACAATAGAGTTGTTATAGGCCTTGGTATAAGCGTAGAACAAATTTTGTGATATGTCCATGTCCTCTATTGTAGTGACAAGTCTGATCTACTTATTGTTGATGAAATTGGCCAACTTCTCGATATCCTACATTTTGCGCAACAATGATATTTTAGCAGTCAGGTTTGTTCACTTACTTTCTACCTTGGTTTTGCCCTTCCTTGTCTTACTGGTCTCCGCCTCCTTCATTGTTAGTGTATCTTTGCCACGAGTTATTCTTTCAATAGAGGCTTCATTTATCGGCCCCTTATTCTCCAAGATCTCATCATCATCACGGGGCATGATCCCTTTCTGCTAGCACAATAACATCACCAATGAAGGGAAAACCCAAAATTCTAGTTTATCTTGCGATGCAGTCAGCAATTTCTTGGTGGAGTATTGCACCGACATTAATCTTTCTGCCCTTAACAATTGAATGTATTAGGCACATTCTATCGAGGTTGATTATGGTGCTGTGAGTAGAGGGCAGTAGCCTGCAGTTGACAAAATGAAACTAGATTTTACTTTGCAATGTCAGGAAGTAGTGGTGCATCACATAATTCTTTTGGTGTGAACCCATCTACAATGCTCCTTCGACACATAAATCCTTCACCAACATGTCCCTTTTGTCGTATGTGATATCCTCAATAAACTCGAAATGTTCATCTACATCCACTTTAGTGTTGTATAGCTCATTGATTTGTTTAGCATCTCATGGGATTAAGCCTTCTCAAACAAAGATAAACTCTAACTCATGGTTATAAAGGTTAGCGTAAAACTCACATGCCAATAAAGGAGAATAGCTTCCAGGATGCGTGTAGAAAGTCTCCCACTTCAGCTTAGAGATGGTTTTGTAGACTTGCTTGCCCAAGTCTTGTTGTTGCGAAAGGATAATACCCTGTTCTGAGTGGAAGTTTCGCTTCAAAATGTTGTCTTGAAACTGGCCCTTGGTCGTTTTCGTTAAAAAGATCACCGGCTTATTTTTCTCCATTGGCATGGAAGATTCTGATTCACGAACTGCAATTGCAGAGGATGAGTGTTCTTCAACAGGCTTGGTGGCTTTCTTGACTGCTCCTCTCATTCTTGCCATATTTTTTTTGTTTTGTGGAGTGAAGATGGTTTAAAGTTGTAAGGTACGAGCTTGGGGAATAAAAAGTGAATAAAAATGGTTTCTTTGTATGTGTTACAGTCGGCACAGTGATGAGGGGATTTATAGCGAGTGAAAGAAGAAGATGGAAAGGCGTGACTTTTGTGAAGGGAAATAAAGCTGGTGAGAATAAATATGTCCAATGAGAATTGCGCCTGCTCAGACAGATCAGACGGCTAGGTGACTTTTGATCAAACGGTGGGATCTGAAATTTCTGATATGCTCTTATTCTTAATGATTTATAAGTGATAGTACAATAGTACGGACTGCGTTGACAATAAAGCCCAAGTGCATTGACAATGGTACTTAATTATTCTGCAAAAAAAAGTAAAACAAACTTTAATAGAAACAAAAATAAACTAAAATTACATAATAATAAATTCCATAAAAATTAAAAATTTTCAACCAATTTAATGGTCTCTGCCTGCTTTTGATCAATATTCCCAAGGTAATGTTTCAATCACTGGCCATTCACTTTGAACTAGTGTCCATTATGTACACCTCTAATTGTGACTGCACCATGAGGAAATACTTCGACAACTTTAAAAGGTCCAGACCAACGAGAGCGCAATTTACCCTGGTGCAGTTTCAGTCTAGAATTGAATAATAAAACTTGTTGACCCGCAATAAATTGTTACTACAAAATAATTCTATCATGCCATCGTTTGGTCCTTTCCTTGTAAATTGTAGCATTTTCATAGGCATTTCGCCTAATCTCCTCTAGTTCAGTGATATCCAATAGCCTTTTCTTTCCAGCAGCTTCGTAGTCCATGTTCACTTGCTTAATTACCCACATTGCTTTGTACTCCAGTTCAACTGGCAAGTAACATGCTTTCCCAAAAACCAATTGATATGGAGACATCCCTAATAGAGTTTTATATCCTGTCTGCAATGCCCATAAAGCGTCATCCAGTCTGGAAGACCAATCTTTCCTCGAAGGGTTCGCAACCTTCCCAAGAATGATTTTAGTTTGTTGATTCGATACTTCAGCTTGTCCATTAGTTTGTGGATGATAAGTAGTAGCCATTCTATGTTTAACTTCATATCTCTTCAATGCGGCTGCCACTTGGTTGCAATGAAAGTGTGTACCATAATCATTAATCAATGCCTTTGGTATACCAAAGCGGGTGAGTATATGCTTGTGAAAAAATTTAAGCACTGTCTTTGCATCATCCTTTGGGACTGCAACAGCTTTAACCCACTTCGAGACGTATTCAAAAGCTACTAATATATAAACATTTCCAAATAAACTTGGAAATGGTCCCATAAAATCCATACCCCAAACATCGAATAATTTAACCTCCATAATTAGCTGCTGCAACATTTCATTGCATCGGGATATAGAGCCAGTGCCTTGACATTTATCGCATTGATTCACAAAATTGTGGGCGTCTTTGAATAATGAAGGCCAGTAGAATCCTGATTAGAGAACATTAGCAGCAGTTCGCATGCCATCGAAATGACCTCTATAAAGAGCGTCATGACAGTACTTCAAGATTGAAAGCATCTTCTCTTCCGGAACACAACACCGAATAATGTTGTCATTGCATACCTTGAATAAATACTGCTCGTTCTAATGATACTTCACTACTTCATGAAGAAATCTTTCTTTTTTATGGTAAGTGACACCCAATGGGAGTTTTCCACACATTAGATAATTAACCAAATCCACATACCAAGGGGTTGCATCTATAACAAATAACTTCTCACCTGGGAATGTGTTGACAATTTGGAGTACGTTTCCATTTTCACCACCAACTTCCAATTGAGACAAATGGTCTGCAACCTGATTCTTTGAACCCTTACGGTATTTTATCTCGATGTCAAATTCTTACAACAGTAAGATCCAGCGTATTAGTCTTGGTTTTGCATCTTTCTTTGCGAAAAGATATCTCAATGCCAAGTGATCAATAAATATGGTAACCTTTGCGCTGACAAGATAAGAACAAAACTTGTTGAAAGCAAATACTACAGCCAACAATTATTTCTCTGTAGTGGTATAATTGATTTGAGTCTCTGTAAGAGTTTTGCTAGCATAATAGATGCCGTGAAATATTTTTCCCTTGCGTTGTCCTTGAACAGCACGCACAGTGAAGTCGCTTGCATCGCACATAACTTCAAAAGGTTGAGACCAATCTGGTGCAATGACAATGGGTGCATTTACTAACTACGTCTTTAATTGAGTGAATGCATACAGACACGCATCGTCAAAGAGGAATTTTTGATTCTATTCTAATAATGAGCATAAAGGCTTTGTAATTTTCAAGAAATCTCTAATAAATCTTTGGTAAAACCCCGCATGCCCAAGAAAACTGCGAATACCTTTCACATTTGTCGGTGGAGGTAATTTCTCAAAGATTTCCACTTTAGCTTTGTCTACTTCAATGCCTTGATTAGAGATGTGATAGCCTAACACAATGCCTTCAGTTGCCTTGAAATGACATTTTTCCCAATTCAGAACAAGTTGTGTGTCTTCACATCACTGTAATACTTTATCCGGATTGTTAGTGCAGTGATCAAAATCATTCCCATGAATTAAGAAATCATCCATAAAAATATCTAAATAATATTCAATCATATCCGAGAATATTGCCATCATGCACATTGAAAATGTAGCTGGTGTGTTGCAAAGACTGAAAGACATACGACAAAAAGTAAAAGTAACAAAAGAACAGGTGAAAGTTGTTTTCTCTTGATCTTCCGGTGTAATAGCAATTTGATTGTACCCAGAATAGCCGTCTAAGAAGCAGTAATATGCTTTTCTAACAAGCCTATCCAACATTTGGTCAATGAAAGGAAGTAGGAAGTGGTCCTTCCTTTTGGCAGCATTAAGTTTGCGATAACCTATACAAACTCGCCATCCCGTAAGAATGCATGTAGGAATTAATTCGTCTTTGTCAGTGCTAACCACAATGATGCCACTTTTTTGGGGAACGCATTGCACTGGACTTACCCAATTACTATCAGTAATAGGGTAAATAATTCTAACATCAAGCCATTTTCAAATTTCTTTCTTAACAACTTCTTTTATCTTCTCATTTAATATTCTTTGTTGCTCAATTGATTGCTTGCCTTCATATTCCAACTTGATCTTGTGCATGCAAAAAGATGGACTAATGCCTCGAATATCGGCAAACTCCAAGTAATAACTCGTTTATGTTGCTTAAGAATATTGACCAATTTCTCTTCTTAAGTTACATCCAGTGTTGCGGAGACAATAACTGGGAGAGTATTGTTATCACCAAGAAAGACGTATTGAATATGAGTAGGTAATGGTTTCGATTCTAGAGTAGGAGCTTCGTTAATAGATGGCTTGAAAATAGGAGCTATTCTGTTGCCTAAGTCTAAAGATTTAACTTGCCATCCATGATTGAGTTCAATATTATTAACTTCAACTATACTGTCACAATCATCTAAGAATTCATCATCATATGTCATTGCAAACTCCTTAGAAAGTATTATGCTTTGGTCATTGAATTCTTCCTCGATTAAATCATCTAGCACATAGACAGTATGACATTCTTCTTTGTCATTACATTAAATAGATTCGAAAACATTGAAGGTAATGTGTTCATCATTAAGTCGCATGGTCAGTTCACCTTTGTAAACATCAATAAGAGTTCGTCCAGTGGCTAAAAATGGTCGGCCCAAGATTATAGGAACCCCCTTATCTGCCTCACAGTCAAGTATGATAAAATTAATTGGAAAAAAAATTATCCACATGAACTAATATATCTTTGATTTGCCCTTCAGGTTGAGCTAATAATCGATCAGCTAGTTGCAATGTCACTGCAGTAGGTTTCATTTGACCAATTCCCAACTTTCTAAAAGTAGATACTGGCATTAGGTTGATGCTAGCTCCCAAGTCACATAAAGCCTTGCCCAAACAATGGTTGCCAATTAAACATGGGATAGTAAAGCTCCTAAGACCTTTCATTTTTGGGGGGAACTTATTTGTCAAAATAGCACTATAACCCTCTGTGAGTGTAATAGTTTCCATATTACTGAGCTTCTTCTTCTTGGACAAGAGCTCCTTCATAAATTTCTCATAATTCAGAATTTGCACAAGAGCGTCTACTAAAGGAATATTGACATGAAGTTGCTTCAGTGTGTTCAGGAACTGTTGGTATTACTTATCCTGCTCATTCTCCCTGAATCTTTATAGAAAAGGTAAAGGTGGAGATACATCTGATTGCGCCGACACCTTTGATTGCATCGACAATTTTGAGGGTCGGACATTAGGCATATAAGTGACAATTTATGGAACTTCTTTGTCTGGTACATCGACAAGCTCTTCAGATTCAACCTTATCAATAGGAAGTATTTCACCAGTATTTTGAAGTGCTATAGTAGAGTCTGTAGTCAGCTCGCCAGTTTGTTTACCACCCCTAAGAGTGATAGATGTACAGTGTTATTTCCTTTTCGGACTGATATTTTTCGTGTCATTAGGTAGTATGCCCAATGGTCGAGTATTCAGATTCAAAGCAAGTTGTCCTAATTGTACTTCCAACGCCCGAATAAAAGATGAATTCCCTAGCACAATAGCTTCTGTGCGAGTCATATGTTCTCGCATTAAAAGCTTCAACAGCTACTAACGGGTTAGAAGGAGAAGCTTACGTGTACTGTTGTCGTCGATGTTCTTGAACATGTTGATTCGACATTGAAGAGTGTTGTGGCTACGTCTGATTCTGATGTGGATGCATCTGGCTCTGATTCTGATGTGCATACATCTGGCTTTCTTGTGGATGCATCTGAGTGTGCTGATTGTAGTTCTGCTTTTGTTGATTGTAATTCCCTTGTCTTGAATTATAATTGCCTTGCGTAGATATATTCCCATATCAGAATGTCACAACATTTTGTCCAGCATTCTGATTTCCCTCAAGATTGTTGATTGCGTGTTGAATTATTATAAGAGGTGCCATAAGAATTGTTACAAATGTTACTAACATAAAAGACATTCTTTGCATGTTGTGGATAATTGTCATAGCTGTGGTTGTCATTATAAATCTCACAACAAAAAGTAGGAACATCAACTTGTTGAGCGACTTGTATAGGTGCAACATCACTAGTCTCTTGCATATTTTTTTATCATATTTACAAAAGAAGAAATTTGATCACTAAGTGCAGATATTGTGTCCAATTCAATAACTCCCGGAATAGCTTTTGCTTGTGCAGCTCTAGAGATAGGATATTGATAATCATTCTGAGCAATTTTTTCAAGAATTCCAATAACATTATTATAAGTACAATCCAACAAAGGACCGTTGACTGATGCGTCGACAAGATTTATCGTGTGTAAATTCAGCCCATTATAGAAAATCTCAATTTGTGTTTCCTGTTGAATGCCTTGCATGGGACAACGTCGACACAAAGATTTATAATATTCTCATGTGGTGTAAAGATTCTCATAGTCCAACTAATGATAAGCTATAATATTATTTCGAAGACGAGCGTTTATTATTGACGGGTTAAATCGCAAAACAAACTGTGTTACTAGTGCATTCCAATAAGTAATTGATCTGGCAGGTAGCCCAATGAACCAAGTACGAGCTCTTCCCTGCAAGGAATAAAGAAATAATTGCATCTTCAAAGCGTCATCAGGAACGCCTTGTTGACTAAAAGAAGCACAAATTAATAAAAATGATTTAAGATGTTCTCATGTATCTTCATGTGGCAGTTCAGCATATTGCCTATTAGAATTCAGCATTTGAAACATTACTGGCTTGATTTCAAAATTTCCAGCTTGGATTTCTAGCCTAACAACTCCGAGTTGTAAGTCATCTTATATAGGTACTACAAAATATTGTATAGTCCTGTTTTGTATTTGAGCGTCTTGCGGCAATGGCGGGTCATTAGCATTTTGGTTCTGTAGTGGGGGTATGACTTCATAATTTCTTGGCAAAGCCATATTCCTTTGTTCTCAAATCTCCTCTGAACGGTTCTTTTAATTTCTGGATCAAAATTAGCAATAAACTCCGAATTACTTTGCGTCATACAACACCTAAAATAAGATGTGAAAATAGTGACAAAAAGAAAACAATTTAGTAACAACTAAGTATTATGAAATAAAAAAATAAACATCAAACAAACGTCATCCCCGGCAATGGCGCCAAAACTTAATTGGTTGTTTAACGTACACCAATAATGTGCAAGCGTACATTGTCGATACAAGTATAGTAGACAGATATGAGTCTGCCGGATATTGATCCCACGAGGATGGTTGTTTTTTGTCTATCAATGTTAGTGCAATAAATAAATGGCAACGAGATAAATTGTGAGAGTAGTTGTCAAAGCAATAACTTGAAAACAATAAGATAAAATATGATAATGATAAACTGGGATCCCCAACATGAATATTCAATAGAATACTAAGTGCTCATAAGGTATAAAAGGGTAAGTGATTATCGATGCATTAAATTGCAATGAATATCTTACCAAACTTAACTTCTATATTTAGTCTAAGACTTAAACATGCACATTAGCCACACCTTCCGATGCTGGTAATGGAACACTATTAAGAATAAGTGGATTAAATTCCTCTAATCCTTAAGCAACTTTTGTTGTCATGCTTGTTAGCTTGAACTGTCGTTGCACTTTCCAGTGTCAGTGACTGCAATAAAACTTCCATGCTAAAAAATTCAAACCCAAAGATTAAACAATAGAAGCAAGATTGAATAAAATAACATTTAACCCAGAAATAATGTATACTTCCTTACAAACATGAAATAGAAAGTAATCACCATCGTTTAGAAAAGAAATATAAAATAAACAAGTGGAAATTACTATTCCTAAAAAATCTCAACTTGATCTCTCAACTCCCTTTTGTGTTGCACACAGGGCTTTTCGTTAGGAGCTGATCTGCATTTCTTTCACGTCGGTTCACCCGTAGGAGACTTAAGCCACCATAGCCAAAAAGCTTCAAAAGATAGGTTGAAGAAGATGATACCCCCTCCTTCTTTTTTTCACGTCAATATTAATATTTAAACCAAAATAGCATAGGTATCTTTTTTTCAGACTCATGCTACCTCTGTACACACAAGTTGGTTATACTAGACGTGACAATTCATACATTTTTGTTCTTATCCGTACAGCTGTCAGGTGCGGTGACAATTCTGGGCACAATCTAAAAATACTCATGTAGCGACATTGGTACCAAAACATGACAAAATTAATGATAAATAGGCTAAGATCCACTGGGTTATAAAATGCAATTGACTGAACTGAAAATGCTAAAATATGTGCTAAAGATAACTAAATAGGTACAAATTAACCAATAAGTAGAGAGAAAACATATGTTCTTTCTAGTATTATCATAAATATGTAGAATCGAGATAGAGACTTACCTGATACTCACTTACTACAGCTCAAAGCTCCAAACTTAGAAATCCTTCTCCAACTGGTAGCAACAGCTGCTTAAAGAACATAAATCCACTATTACAACCCTCATTTATACAAATTACTAAACAGCTGAACCATTTATAACCCCCATGCAAAACCTTGTACTAACAACTTACTATTCATATACCTCATATAGACTTACTCTTTCAAAACTTAACAAGCAGAATGGTGATACTTACTCGGAGATGGAATGGCCACGGATTTTAACCAAGAACTTTAGGTTCTAGCATAATGGAGAAGAGATTCAATTAGATTTGAGAAGAAAGAATCAAAGAGTAATATCTTAAAGAAAGAAGAGACTTTCTTAAAACCCTTCTCACATGTATATATATAACCCAACCCTACTTATTGAAACTCAATAAGTGTCACGTAATTCAGAATTTTTCTTTCTTAATGGCTTACATATTCCAAGAGAAACATAAATGAGAATCCTACATAATGGATATTGGACCAGTCAATCCAATTGGTTCTTAACTAGGTCACTTTACAACCCAACCTGCATAATACTAAGACAAAGAGGGCATACTATACATTTGGTGATAACTCAAACCACAATTACCTTTTTTATTAACAAAATCTTTCTCATTAAATAGAAGAATAATTTGAAACAGAATCTTCACTTATTTACATGGCGGTTACTATATGTCCACACATATTCGCCTAAAGAAGAAATTAGATGGATTACACTTCGCCAAACAGAGTATTTCTCTACTACACGCCTTAGCCTTGGATTTTCCAGACTTGGGGTGTGACATTTAATGTTAATTAAGTTAGTTATCACGGTAGCTTAAGTTTATTTGTACTTTTAGTCCCTGTACCTTGGTTGTAAGACAGTTCTAGTTTTAATTTAATGTATTTCAGTTTCTTTTACTTTAAATTGGCTAAAATTTTTTTCCTTTTATGTTTATTGCTTTAGATTTTCTTGTTGAATGCCTTTAGTTTCACGTTCTTTAAGTTTTTTTGAAAAAAAATCTAAACTTTTATATTTTCTTAAGCTTTACCTTAATGGTTTTTTTACTTTTCAGTTTCATGTCCATTAGCGTTATTTTCAACATGAGTAGCTAAAGCTTAAAGAAGGTTGGTTGATGGAGATGTAGGTAATTGATTTTCTGGACAAGGGACTTAATTATAATAAATTGGACTAACTCGAATAGGCCTAAAAAATTAGGAATTAATGCTCCTAAGGGAATATCTAGAAAATTGATACTGAGAGGTAATTTTGTTGTACACCAATTCATTAGTCCCAGATTAACTGGAGAGATCGAGAGATAAACCTGATTAATTTGTCTAAGTTGGTAAAATTGAGATCGAGAGATAAAATTGAGCCACCTAGAAATTTAAGTGATTTAAGTCCCTCATTCGAAGACCAGCGAACCATATCAAAATCAACCTACCACCATTAGTCATTTATTGGTTAATCTTGTAGTTTTGTACTCTATAATAACTTATTTTTTAGTGGTGTGGGAAATAGTGGTTTCAAGACCATAATTTTGACCAACGAGTTAGTAAATTTTATTTATTTAATATTTACGAGTCTATCATAATGTTGTATTAAATTTTGGTTAGAAAATTTTAATGTTTAAATAGTTAATTAAGTAAAAAGGATTAAATTGTAAAAGCTACAAAAGTTAATAGCCATAATTTTAATTATATTAAATGGTTATGAAATCATGTATTAAGGTCTTTATGTGGTAATTAGACCATAACTAAAATAAGTGGACGGTCATGGCTTGTTAATTAGGAAATTTTAGTTAAATTAAAAGGTTAAAGTGGTAATTTAGTAAATATGGTAAAAATGAAAAGAAATTAAAACATGTCATCTTCCAAAGACCATCACCACCAAAATTAAGAGGATAAAACACCATTGTTATGAGTTGGAAGTTCGATCAAGCTTAACTTGATGCATGGTATATGTTTTTCAATCTGTTTTTAGTGATTTTTATGTTTTTGACATCGTTATAGCTTAATCTAGTTAACCCAGGGACCAAATCGTAAAACTATTTAGTGTTTAGAATTTTACCATGGATGAATTTGTGTTGTTCTTGAATTTTTATGATAGATTATTTAGCTTGATAGTTAAATAGGATTATTTTGTAAAGTGATTTTAGTTAATCTTAAAGTTTAAGGACTAAGTTGTTAAAATTGTAAAATAACATATCATTCTTGTAATTTAGTAGTAAAAGTGGGTTGTATAGGGACCCTATAGAATTCGGCACAAGAGTTTTGGGGCTAATTTGTGATAATTGTGAGAATTTCGATTTTAGGGAATAAATTGAAGAAAAGGTAAAAGTTTAGGGTAAATGTGTAAAATATCATTAAAGGGTTAATTGCATGAATTTAAGTGTTTTAAGATGTTTAAATTGGTTAATTGAATTAAATTGTTATATTTAGATCAAGAAACAGAGCAGTCTGTTGATAAATGGGGGAAAGAAAAAGTTATCGAGTAATCGTCATCACGTGTCATTAGCTATCGTGTTTTGGTAAGTTCATATGACATTTGTTACATTGTTTATGTTTAACTTATTACAAGTTTGATAATATGAAATTTAATGTTGTGATGATTAATGATTCGGAAGGATAAAGTTGAGTATGTAATGTCTCGGAAAAGCAAAATAAGCCTGTGTGAACCTAGTGAATAGCTAGCATACAAATGACATGTCATTAGGGCATAGCAGACTTTGTACCGGTGTATATTTAGCAGGCTTCGTGCTAGTGTTATATTAGTAGGCACTCTGTACTAGTGTTTTATTTAGCAGGTACTATGTACCAGTGATGGATATTGTACCGACGGCTTGAGGTCTTGCATGTGTTGCGGATTCTCTAAAGCTTGTGTGAGCAGCATCGTGTATTAGTTAATGTCCTTATGTTAGCTCGTATGAGAATTACCCTCTCTCATATCCAAAGTTGATTTAATATTGTTCTCCAGGCAAAATAGTTAACTATTATGATGGAAAAGGTATAAGATGATGTAATGATTTATATATTGGTACACGATTATTTGATGTTGTGTTGTGATGATATGAATTATCCAGGTTTAATTATTTCTGGTAGTTGGATTGATGGAATACGATAAAGGGATTATTAGTTTCATTGTTATATACGATTTATATTTAAATTGACAAGTATGATATATTTGATTTTATGAACTTACTAAGCTTATTTGAAATCTTACTTTATTTGGTTTATTTTTTTGAAGATTGTCGAACTTTTTATGTCGATTGGAATGTTGTTGGAGATCACACTATCTATCAATTCATTCGGTAGTTATTTGTTAATTTTGTCTCGGTTATAAGTGGCATGTAAATATGGTTTTGGTTATGTAAATTATAAGCATTTTGGTTACATGTTGTACACTTATAATTATGGTGAATGTGTTGGTGTAAATCCTTGTTGGTAAATTGCTTGGTTATGGTTGTGATGGTGGATGCATATAGTGATATCTAGATGCATTCAAATGGTTATTTTGGTATGTTTGGGTTAATATGAAATTTGGTATGTTTGAAGCTTGATCAATGGTCAAATTGGTTATGTTAGGTTATGCATTTGGAATAAGGTGTCTAGACATTTAAAGGTTTGGTTTGTGGATGAACTTTTCCATGGTATCAGTTATTGACCTAATTCTGTATAGGCATGTACTATCCTGGCGGATTCACGTTGCATGATTTACTTAGGTGAAGTTTTCCGTTTTTTTTCTTTCTCGAGGGATTGACGATGCCCTTTTCCAAGTCGACAAGTGCCAAGAATGGGTTCAAGGATGTGAATAGTTTAGTACCCATTTTTCAATCGAATCTTCCTCTAAACGTTTGGCTATTTAAACTAAAACATCGTGGAAATCCTTTCACACAGTATCAATCTCCCCCTCCCCCTAAAATTTCCTTGTTTTTTGAGTTCCTTCTTAAAAACCCTAATTCGTTTATTTTTACTTCCCTTATCCTTTTTGCTCCCTTACTCGTGGTTACCTACCTCCAACAAGTATTCCTTACTTCTCAAGTAATTCTTCCTCACCCTTTTCCTTGAATTTCATTGCGTATTATCATGTTCGAGTTTGCACCATCATTTAGTGGTCGAACCAGGGATTTTGATCTTCAAAGTTAGAGAGATCATTCAAAAATTTCTGTCGTCGAGAATGATGGTGGTTCCCATCTCCTTGGAACTAGCACTACATTTAGAATGTCACCATATAGGTGTTCCACCACTCAGGAGGAAATGATGAACTTTCTGGCAGCCTATGGTATTCATTTGCCCAACTACGCATATCAATTTGATATCGTGATAAGGGAGAGACGCTTATGCGATTCTAATGAAGGCTTCCTCTTCCCCCTCTATTTGTTGGAAGCTAGCTTTCATCTCCCTTTTACATCCTTTTTTTAGTGGTGTGCTTAAGGAGTATGAGATCGCACTAGGGCAATTATTCGGTTTGTCTTAGTGGACCTTAATGGCATATTTCTTGCACTGTAGTAGTCGTAATAAGCTGCCCTTGTTGGCGTGTTCCAGCGTTTTTACAAGTTAAAGGTTTTGACGTAAGGACTTTCAATTGGCATGGTCTACTTTAGCATTTTCCAGGGTCGTGAGCCTTTACTTAAGGATTGGGCCCTAGACATTTATCTAGGCTGTAGTAAGTTTATCTTGGTGAGAAATAGATTTCCCAAAGGTTTTGACTTTCCCAAAGGTGGTATATTCCCATCGAATCTATTTATGGCTACTTTTAGCCTTTAGACATAGAGATTGTTATAGCACAAATCGATAGGCTAAGTTTAAGGTGAGTTCTAGAATTAAGAAAGCTCCTTACTCTTAGGAACATTTTTCATTACTGCTTGGAGGGAAGAAGCCCAAACGGTTGGTGTGCATCCAATTGCTATCTTAGCATGGACCTTAGCATCGTTCAATCAGCCAAAGAGGCATGGCCATTTAGGGCTAATAGCAATTTGGCTTGGGATTTGGTAGGAAAACGGAGGGAGCTCATTGATTTTTCTATACCGTGTGCAATATTCCACCCCGACACTGGCTTACCTTCCCAATAGGGTCTAAGCGTGAGCCTTTAAGTAAGGAATTAATTGAAAATGTTGTTGACCTTGCTATTCCCCTTCTAGGTCTTACTCAGCTCTCACTCTCATCTCTCCTGTTTCATCTAAGAGTCATAGATATTGAGGCCTTATTTGAAAGTGCACAACAATCAATGGATTTGGTTACTTCAAGTGCACGAGTTGGTCCTAGAAGTCATAAAAGACCGAGAGTAGAAAGGGGGTTAGTGTCATAGGGAGTAGTGGCATCAAGTCACCTCATCAATAACTTGGCAAACAACCGGTCTTTTTGGAGGATGACTACCACGCTCCTCCGTCAGTACCCACTACAACATTTTCGCCAATAATTTCTCTAGTACATTTTTCCCCTACCTTTGGTTCCCTTCAAGTCTCGGGTTGAGTTCGCCCATGCCGTAGACCCGCTCGTTAACACTTTAGTTCCCCACCATTCTTTTATTAGAGCCATTACTATACTCCCTCTTTAGGGGTAGTCCAAACCTTCTTCCCTTGGTGAAATCATCTCCATGCGAGTCGGTATCCTTTTTTCTCCTTTTTGTTGTTTTACAACGCCAAGACTAGGAGCTACCCCAAAATTGAAGGAGTTAGCCTACCTTCATTTTCTTCCTCTAGCATCTACAAGCTCACTCTCAACAAGTTGGTGGGTTCTTGTTCCATATTGTCAGTAGAGAATACCCTCGTGAACAAGGCTCTATTACAAGCTTGTGTCGAAATTGAATCCAAGCAGGCCAAGTCAGAAAGGCCCTTTTCAAAAGCAAAAAATCTTTTGTCCTGCTCCACCAGTCATGAGGCTTTTGTCTAACAGGTTGCCAAGCTGGCTAAATCCTTCTCTGTCTAGGAGACCAAGTACGAATCCTTAAAGGTCAGAGTAAGGAAGTTAGAGGAAAGGGTCCACTAATTGGAGTCCTATGAGCATAAATACCTCACCAATATGGAGCGCATCTAGAAGAAGAATGATGAGGAATTAACGAAGTATAAGGTAGATACCTAACAGGGCATTCAAAATTTTCTGCCTAGACCAAGGGCTAATTTGATACTGCATGGACAGGTCACTGCAGGTCCCTTTAACCTAAGTTAAGTAGACTTCGGTTGCCTTCACCAGTTTACCAATACTAACATTGGCTTTAATATCTACAGCCCTTCGGGATCAAACTGAAAGGAATTTTAGAGGGAATGGAGGGATTCTGAGAGATTGAACATTGATTCTCCAGGAGAGTCCGCTCTAGAGAATAACTGAAGGGTTAACCTGTTTTATAACTGTTTTTTTGAGGTTTTCAATGTCAATTTTATTTCTTTTACTTTCTCTCTTTGTCTTTCGTGCCTTGCCTCTTATTCTTTTCCTAGGCTTTGTTATACCCAATATTGGCCTTCATAATCTATACAATTGCATTCACTCCCTTATTACTCAGTAGTCTTATATAATGACCTAAGGACTTAGCTAGACTTGATCGTGACATGCTTATAGAATTAAATCTAACCTTCCTATGTCTAGACGATCGACTGAAACTAGGCTTTGATACCACTAAATTTTTAACACCTGACTCCTGACTGACTCATCGAAATTGGGATCCAGATATACAAATTCTAAATAACAAACTAAATCCAATCAATTGCACACACTAATCTAAACTAAAACATATATTATTTAAAAATTCTCCCACTGGTAATTCTATTTATGAATTTAGTTGTACAACTCAAATAATTTGTGCCTAGGCTAAACTTCGAGTTGTAGTATCTGGAAGTTCCCTTCTATACGCATGTTATGATTTCTTCCCCCATTTCTCATGATGGTGAAGTCTGGCTCAGCCCTTTGTTCAATTTTTCTTGTTAACTTTATTCTGCAATCAAGCAGATTATTAATAAGTCCAATGAACTTATTAAGATTCTGTGAAGCTGTCAAATAAAAAATTCCAACTAAAGGATTGAGGGTTTTAAAGGAAATTGTGTAGTCATTAATAAATTTCGACATTTGGCAGATTATATCAATGAAGCCTTTGCCCTCACACTAATAGCTGGCTGACTTCTACTCCAACTAAATATCAAGCCCTTTTTTTTAGAGTGGTAGTCATCCAAGAGTACGGACCTAAATATACCTCAACAGAAGTTCTTTCCCTCAAAACCTTAATTAGAAAGTGCTATACCAATTATTGGTCATTTGGTCTTTATTTCCTCGAGTTCTAAGTTCATTTCCTCCCTTATTCCTGGTAAATTATTTTACCTAGAATAGTCTTTTGTAGGCTCCTATTTATGTCGTCTCGGGAGTTTAAACCCCGTATAACCGTAGTGGACATAACAGCCTCTAATTTCCTTTTATGTCCGCAGAACCTCCCCAATTTCCTACTCTTTGAACAAGAGCATCCCTTGGCTCAGCTGGCCTTAGAGTTTACTTTTCTTGGCAATCCTTACCAACCCTCCCACATCGGGTTAAAAATATTCTCTATATAGACTTCCGAATCCATTTTACCTTATTGAGTCTTGATAAAACCATAATCGAGTTATGGTTTTCTCACTCCTCCTTTACAAGCAACTTGTTCAAACAAATAGCCTCGAGCATTTTGTCTTTGAGGATGCTCTACACAATGCCATAACCTGGCTATGAACTTACACCGTATGTCCCTTGTTTAGTGTCCTGGTCGAATTTTTCGTGTTTAGTGTCCCGACGGACTTTCCTTGTCTAACTTATAAGCGAACTTCCCCGTGTTTAGTGTCTTAACGGACTATTCGTGATGCCATAGTATCTTTCAACCATGGTCTTACTCATTCTTGCCGTCAACTCATCTATTGATGCCATAACATCTTTCTTCTATGGTCTTACTCAATATAACATCATGTTTCTTGTCCCAGTGGACTATCAAAGGATGCCATAGCATCTTTCAGCTATGGTTTTAATCTTATTTACCATGATGCCATGATGTCCTTCAGCCATGGTCTTACTCATTTTCGTCATGATGCCATAACATCGTTCAACTATGGTCTTACTCATTTTAGGCGTATAGCCTCTAATCAGTAGCATGACCTCGCCATGATCTTTACTTTTCCCATTCAATTCCTCCATTTCACCGTCTCTAACCTTGATGCTCAAACATCGCAGTGTCTCTTCTGTAAGGCTCAGAGCTTTGCTCATCACAGTTTGCACTCAGCAAGACCATATGGCAGTATCTAACAGAATTATCTCATTTCCCATTCCTATCTTATTTTATTCCCATCAATACTTTTCATTTTCTAAACTAGGTGATACATACAATTCACTTACATGTCAACATTAACTATACCATTTCCTAAAACATTTAATCTTGTCTACTTTATGCAAGTTTTACATATTTATAGCATACATAATCAATAAATATCTTTCATTGATTCAAATATGTGGCACAGAAACTCACATTGCTTTTTTATTCCTGACAACTTAGGTTGTACGAACGACGAAGCTTCCTTCACCCTGGTAGATAGGCATAATAACCCTTTATCGGTTAATTTTGAGAACATTCGCGTTTTAGAAAAACCCAAAATTTATATTTATACCAAAGCTTAATGGATCCTTACTCTACATTTCTACCACCCACAAGGTAAGGAAACTTACCAATTCCCCTTTTTCTGACTTCTAGACTCAAATCTACGTGATAGTTGCAACATGAAAAACTTTTTCCATCCATAATCTCTTATTCTTCAGGAATAGTGAAGAATACGATGCTTAGAGAATAAGATTCGAGAAGCAGAATTGAGAGGTGTTCTGTTCATACGCACTCATATATATATACCACTGGCACGGTTTCCACAAACATTTGTCTGTGCTAAATCCTAATTATTATGTCTCCCACTATGGAACCAGCCGATTCCAACCTAACTAAAGCAAGGTTAGAGCTTAGTCATCTGCCAACCAGCCACTCAAGTTTTAAAACAACTTATTTAGATCCTCAATTTCCCTTTTTCTTCCAATTTGCTCCCGAACTTATCTTTAAATTCGGGTTCCTAGGGGAATTGGTTGTGACAGTTATAGACTGTATTACATAGACTAATCAGTCAAAACTAGGAGATAGAGAAAGCCTCTATAGACTTTAGAATAAGGGTTATTAGATTCTTATTTAGGGTTGTGGGATTAGACAAACTCTAGAAAACCTTTGAGACCAACATGATAACTTCATGCTTCACTTGAGCTCAACATTTCTGGTAGAAGAAAGGGTGAAGACCATTTGGCTCGAGGGCTTTAGTAGGTTTGAAGGACCAAATTACCTTGGCTATATCAACACACGAAACTTCTAATAAAAAAGATTATGATTTGAACTTTGAGAAACAGGGCTAGGTAAGTTCGGCACCTCTAGATGAGACAGCAGAGAATTCCTCAAATGTTGAGAACAATTTGGAGAAGTACTCTTGAGCTAAGGCTTCAATATTTGTTCTCATCGTGATCCACCTATCGTTCGCATAAAAGGGACTCATTATTTTATTGAAATTTCTCTTGATCATGGTAGATAGATGGAAGAATTTCGTTTTACACTCTCATTCGATAATCCGATTAACTCTAGATTTTAGAGCCCAAATGGATTTCCTTTTGGAGAAGAGCTCATGGAATTCATTGATGAGTGTCTTATGAAGATTTATAAGGAAATCATTCAGCTCCTTAGTTAACGCTTTTTTCGCTTCAGATATTTTAACAAGCAAACACCTCTTTTTCCAAAACACATTACGAAATTATGAAAATTGAAAGTTTTTTACAATTGACATGTATGTGAACTATTAAGGATAAAAAATAAAAAAAAAGAATTATGAAAGTGTTCAAGTGTAGGTAAATCTCACCATTGCTTAAACTTAAATGAAGTTTATGATTTAGTCTTATATGAAAATGAAGCTTAATTTTAATTCTTGAAAATTTTAATTCATCTTATTTTTAAAAAATAGTCCATCATTTGTGTTTTTTTGTCAAAATTTGTGTCATGTAGTTATTGTGAATCTATTATGTATAGTTGATGAAGAACAAAATTTAAGAAAAATATTAATAATGTAAAATATTGAATTAACTTTTTAAATAAAACATTTTAAACTTGGTTAAAATACAGAGAGCATAATTTGGCTAAATAAATAACGAAAAAGCGGATGCTGTAAAGGGAGAATTGTGTTCATGTTTATTTGATTGAAGTATTTTAGCTATTTTCAATTAAAAGCTTGGTTAGTTATTTGAGAAAATTTACTATTTTGAATATTTTTTTGAAAGATTGAATGAACTAAAATCAAATCTTAGTTAGAGTTAAAATTTTGAACTTGAGAAATACATATTTTTTTAACGTTTCATTCTTTTTCTAATTTAAAAACAAAAATATAATTTCACCTTATAAAAATATTAATACTAATTAAAATCAAATAGTTACGATTTTTTAATTTATAAATAGAATATCATAATAAATATATTTAATTATTACTTAAATTGAAAGTGAATAAAATCAGATAATTTTTGCAGCTTCTTACAATCCACTTTTAAGAGTTAAGACACGAAAAAAAGAAAAAGAGAGATAAAAGGAACAGAGAACGAAGAAAGGCAAATTTCATTAAAACGGCAACGCTTTAGAAGGGTTTTAGCATCTTCTTCATCTTTGGTATTCTCCCTTTTATTTCATCCCTTCCTTGTTACTGTATTTTATTTATTTGTTGTTTCATTGGTGTTTTAAAAGTTCAAATCTTAAAAATCATCGGCAAATAAAATAAAGATGGAGCTTTCAGCTTTTTATAATGAAAACCCAGATTCATTATGATCTGAGTTTTCTTTATTTTTGCTTATCAAGTGACTTTTCATTTTTTTGGGTAGAAAATGGAAAACCCAGAAGCAAATCATCTTCCTGAGGTGGATTCATTACCAGATGGCTTTGTTGAGAGTCCTCCAGATTCATTGCCTCCAAAAACTCCAATTTTGGAACAAGAAAAGCCTTTGCAATCTGATTATAAAGAAGAGGATTTAGTTTCCACCGAGTTTGGAGCAGGCAAGGGCCAAAAGCAAATAACATTTCCAGTTCCATTGTCTGAAGGGGACAGTTTTAATGGTTCTTTGGGCTCTGTAGATGGTAAATTAGAATGCACTGAGGTGAAAGTTGCTCTTGAAGGGGAGTATCAAAGTATAGAAAGATGTAAATTTTCTGAAATTTCAATTTGTTTATGAAATTTTGTCTTTCCATAAATGAAACTTAGGTAGATTCTCCCCCCCCTCTTTCAGTGCTCATCGGTTGATTTTTGCAGCAGTTGAAGGTGTATCAGAAGCAACTTTGACTCCTTTGAAAGAAACATCTTCATCAGAAAGTGTCAATACGCTGAAAGATAAAAAACCAGTTAGTATATCATAGTGCATTACTAAGTTCTTGCAAATTCTTATGCTTTTGTATAGTTTGGTATGCGCATTGACTTGAGTAATGGTATTTATTGCTTATTTATGTGGAAAGCATATTTTGTCTCCTTGCTATACTGAGAATAATGCCTGATTAGTTAGTATGTCTTGTCTGGATTATAATCCTTATAGCAGTTCATAAGGATTACAATAAGATAATGGGTTTTAGGAATTTGAATGTTTCACTATGGTAGTCTATTTCACAAAGTGTTTCTAGATATCTCCATTCTTTTTTAATTGCTTTTTTATGTTGGATAAGCTCCTGAGTTGCAACATTGATAGTTTATAACTATACTAAGTTGCTTTGGTTTCAAGAATGTGATAGTCTGTTCACTGAGTTATGTTTGGTTTATTCAGAGGTTATTTTCACTAGTCTTAATTGTGCTGTTTATTCCTCAGGAAACCACCGGAACAAAATGCAAGAATGCAAAACGTACATTCAAATCTGAAAAGGAATTCCTTGAATTCTCTTTGAAATATCAACAAATTCTTGCAGAAAGAGATGCAGGTAAGTTGAAATAACATTTATGATGTCCAAAAAGTCTTTGTCATTTATTGCTATGAACACATTCGCCTAATTGCCTAAGACTCTTTCAAGTTTTACCTAACACTTTTAGATCGGATACTAGTTTCTGCCTAGTGCTATAGCCTTATGAGTCTTGGATATGGATATGTGTCCAACACAGGTATGGTCAGATTTTTCCATTTGTATGAGGATCCTTGGAGGTCATATCTCCATATCCATGTGGACATGAGTTTTAGATATAGTTACTTCAACCAAAATGAAGAGTTGGAGTGATGTAGGCTACAGGCCAGACACATGCAGTTTCTGCATGTTAGGTGTCAGAAACTTGAAGATTGAATAAGTTAAGATTCATATATCCAATGAAGAAATTGAAAATCAGTTGGTTCATTTGGTCACTTCGGTTTGCCATGGAATGAGGTTGGTGATAACTGTTATGATTTCTCTCAAAAGATTATAACCATCTAGCTTACTATAGTGCTGACTTAAACAAATAAATTTTAACCTAACGTTGTCTCTTGGAAAGAGTTATTATTGTATGAGTTGTTTTGCAGTTAAGTGTTACAGAGGTTCTTCTTTTCTTTTGTGGTATTGAAGAGAAAAGTCTTTGACTTCTCTCTCCTTGTTTGTTCTTTTCCTCTAGGTTGTTTCAACACTTTGTTTTTCTTGAAGTACCTATGTTTGAAGTTCGTGTCCAGCCCATACTAGGACATGGCCACATGGGTATGGGAATATGATCCTCCAAGGATCCTCTAAATACATGAAAATCTTGAAAAAAATGGAACATATCCATTTCCGACACTCAAACCATAGTCCTAGCAATGTAGCTTTTCCTTGAAAACTTTGACCAGCTGAACTTTGAAGCTATAGGTGAATGTTATCTTTAGCTTCATGGCAGATTAATTTTTGTTTCTTCCCTTTTGCTTTGCCTTTGTCTGTAGCTATTGCTGTTCGAGATAAACTTGAATCACTTTGTAGGGAGTTACAACGTCAAAACAAAATGTTCATGGTATGCTTTTCTTTGGATTTTTTATCAATTTTTGATTAATGACATTTGACATTTCGTATTTGTTCTTGATGCACTTTGTTCCTAGTATTTTTGGGCTTTGGATAATGTTACATGTTGCAGATTAGCCTTCAAATTTGTCCCCTTTTCTTATCCTTCCCCTTTTCTGGTTTGGGTCATTTACCCTGCCATCAAAGATACCATGTTGCTAAATTTCAGAGAGAGGGTGGTAGAGTAAGCAGCTAAAATGCAGAAACGTAGGAACCCTCATGCTAGGTTAAACGAAAGTGTACTTAATTTTGAAAAGGCCATCAAAGATACCATGTAGATAAATTTTCGAGAGGGGGTGAGAGTAATCTGCTAAAATATAGAAACGTAGGAACCCTCATGCTAGGCTAAACGAAGTGTATTTAGTTTTGTAAAGGCCATTGTTGACAACCAACACTTAGTTTTGGATATGAGTACATGTTCTACATGGGTGTGTTCGATTCTTTTTCAAGTTTTTCCATCTTTGGAAGGTCCTTGGAGGATCATATCCTCCTACCTATGCCCATGTGCATTGGATATCAGTACTTAAAGAATAATTAAGATGTAGCCTTGCACAATCATGGGTTGTGATTCTTTTTTTTCAATTTCACATGACCAGATATAAAATGAACTAAATTAAAATTCTCAACTACTCTTTCTTGGTAAAGTTGTTCATACAAATTTTATAGTAGTACTTGCAGTGATAAAACTTTATATAGTATTTGTATAACAATTTTGCAGAATGGGAAAAGCGCGTTTCCTTTATTTTACTGTTCATAATGTCTATTCTACATTTTGATATATTAAAGAGATCATTGATCACCATTTCTGTTTTAAAATCTTCAACTTCCATGACAAATTTCTGCTTTGTAACTTCCAAGCTATTTGTTTGACTTTCTTTTTATGAAAACACTGATGATTTGTTTGTGATTTTGCAGGACGAATGCAAACGGGTGTCGACCGAAGGACAGAACTTAAGATTAGATTTATCAGCCAGGTTCCAGGATGCAATCAAGGTTTAATGACCATATTTTGATGTAGGCGGACTTATATAAGAGCTCATCCTTGATTTTATCGTCCAACATTTTAGATAGCATATAACTATGAGGAGATTTATGATACAACTCTTTCACTAAGTATGATTGATCCTGAAACATGGGCTTAAATAAATAACATACTGATATGGACGCTTTTATTGCAATAGGAATTTTAGTTTTATTTATTTATTATATCAGGTTTTATTAAGAGTTTTAGTTTTACTTATTTTATCTATTATATTAGGTTTTTGTTTCCTTCATAAACTCTAAGTTAGGAATTATGTTTTATGTCAATTAGGACTCTTTCCTTTGTTATTAACAGTGTATAAAAGGTTGCCAATATGAAATAAAGAGGCAAGCAACTATTCTATAAAATAGAAATGTTATTTTGAGAAGGGGTTCAGTCAAGGACGAATCTGCCTTTTGAGTAACCATAGGTTGAAGCAAGAATTCTTTTTCGTCTAGACCTATGACTAGATCCTACGCCAAGGCGCATACCAACTTGGTATCTGAGCCAGCTGTCATGGGTGACGAAAAGACTTTGACAGCCAAGCTGGAGGCTTTCATGGAACAAATGGCTACAAGGCAACAAGCATTAGAGGAGCAGGTGGCCTACGAGAACTGGCCCGATTCAAAGAGCTGTTGGACAGGCCTGTCACATTGAAGCCTGATGGGCCCGATAATGAAGATAGGACTAAGTAGTCTTAGAAGTTCTAATTGTACACAGCTTCTAATTCTGTAAAGTTAGAGTCCTAATTGAATACAGCTTTTAATTGTAGCCATCGGTTTTGGGGGAGCTCAACTATAAATAGAGAGCCTCCCCCTCATTTGTACTCACTCCTGAATTGTTTCATTATTCTTTGTGAATAAGAATTGAGAGCATTTACTCAAACTTTTCTCTCAAGCGTTCTTGCTTTTGTTCATCTTTTAAAGATCGTTCTTAATTCGTTCTTCCGCTGTTCTTCGTGAAAACTTTAAGGGAATTCTGTTGAATCCTTTATTGTTGCGAGTTGAGCTGACTTAGGCGTTTTTACGGTTGAATCCATTATCGGTGGAAGTTAGGCTGACTTAGGCGTTTTTAAGCCAAGAAACTGCCTAAGGCCGCACGGATGTGTGGGAAAACTCCAAGTCCGTGACAAGTGGTATCCGAGCCAAGGTTTGAACCAAGTAATATTCGAGTTGTTGGTTCAAAGGCACCGTTGGGATGTCGAAAGAAGAGTTTGAACAAAGGTGGGCGAGGAAGTCTTTGAGGGAGACAATATCGGCAGTAGAGGAACGTGTGGGTAAACTTGAGGGATCCATGGCGGATGTAAAGGAGGCACTCGATGGGGTCGAGGATCGCATAACAAACTGGGAGGAGCAGTCCAGAGACTATGTAAAGATGTCTCTTGATTCCACCATGGACAAGGTAAACGAGTTGTTTAATTCACACAGGGATAAGCTGTCGGAAAGGAATGATGCTCTCGAGGCCATGATGATGGCTTTGAAGGAGGAAACAATGGCCACGACGAAGGCTTTGAGCACAAGAATAGAGGAGCTCGAGGGAGAGCTGTCCTTGTGTCAAGCAGCCGTGGGGAAAGGAGTGGCAAATGCAGCACTCAGTAATGAGGATGTCCCAAAGCCGAAAGAGTTTGTGGGGACAAGGTCTGCATGTGATGTGGACAATTTCTTGTGGAGGATGGAAAACTACTTCCGTGCCAAAGGTATCATGGAGGATGCGGTTAAGGTAAACACTGCTTCAATGTTTCTTACTGGCATTGCGCTTTTATGGTGGCGAGGTAGGACCACAGATAAAAGGCAAGGTGAGATTGGGACGTGGCAAGAGTTCCAATGCGAGTTGAAGGGACAGTTTTACCCAGAATTTGCCGAGGAAGAAGCTCGGGCAAAGTTGCAAGAGATAATGCAACGGGGCACAGTGAGGGAGTATGTTCAAGAGTTCAAGGAACTCATGCTCCAAATTTCAGATGTGACCGATGAAGAAGCATTGCTTGCTTTTCAAAAGGGATTGAAGCCGTGGGTCAGACAGGAGGTGGAACAAAGAGGTGTCCAAAAACTGTCGGAAGCCATGACGGTAGTTGAGTCCGTGGTGAAGCTTGGTCTAGGGAAAGACAAGCTTGGGTCTTCCAAGTCCGATGGAAGGGGCGTATGTGAAATGGATCACAAGGAAGATAGAGTTAATGGCAATGAAAACGGCGACAATGGTGGTAATGGGAAACCACGAGTTGGGAAGAAGAAACCCAAGAGGAAAAGAGACAAGCTAAAATGCTTTCTCTGCGACGGTCCACACATGTTGAAGAAATGTCTGAAGAAATCCGTGCTTAAGGAGAAGCCGGTGGGTAAGGCCTTGGTACTTGGTTCGAGCGTAAGGGGTGTCGAAGCCAAGGAGGCCGAAAGCGAGAAGAAGCCAGTGGAGTGCTTCTTGTGTCATGGTCCGCATAGGTTGCGGAAGTGTCCGAAGAAGTCTGTCATCGAGGGGAACGATGGAGCAGACAATGAGCCCAAGAAGCTTGGTTTGAGCAAGGGAAAAGCCGAAGCCAAGAGGGCAAAGAGGAGCAAAAAGAAGCAAGTTAAGTGCTTCTTGTGCCGTGGTCCGCATGAGTTGCGGAACTGTCCAAAGCAAGCCGGAGTCGAAAGAAACGCAACGTCTGAGCTTGGTGAGTTGTCAAAGGGGCTTCCACCCAAGGAAGAGGTGAGTTTGTCATCTAACTTAGCGGATAAAGTTGCGATGAAAACAGTGAAGCTGGGACCAATGAGGCTCAAGTTGAGTGAAGTATCAGAGTTAGCCGAGTCATCGACAAGGCTTCCACCTATGGGAAAGGTAGGTGGTGCATCAGACTTTAAAGGAAAAGAAGCGATGCATGTGGGACAGTTGACCAGAGTAAATGCGACGAGCAGGACGGCTCGAGTTAAGAAGCGACAGAAGCCGAGGCAAGAATCCCAAAGAAAGGGAAAGGCTAAGGCGACGAGACGAGACCGAGGCGAATCAAGTCAGTGCCATTCAGAAGTCGCAACGAGGGCGTTGCGAGAATGGGTGGGGGAGAATGTCACGGACCGCAGTTCAAAGCCCGTGACAAGCGCACCAAATGCATCCAATAGAGGTCTGTTGCTCAGATGGGGATCATTTGGCCTACGAGAACTGGCCCGATTCAAAGAGCTGTTGGACAGGCCTGTCACATTGAAGCCTGATGGGCCCGATAATGAAGATAGGACTAAGTAGTCTTAGAAGTTCTAATTGTACACAGCTTCTAATTCTGTAAAGTTAGAGTCCTAATTGAATACAGCTTTTAATTGTAGCCATCGGTTTTGGGGGAGCTCAACTATAAATAGAGAGCCTCCCCCTCATTTGTACTCGCTCCTGAATTGTTTCATTATTCTTTGTGAATAAGAATTGAGAGCATTTACTCAAACTTTTCTTTCAAGCGTTCTTGCTTTTGTTCATCTTTCAAAGATCGTTCTTAATTCGTTCTTCCGCTGTTCTTTGTGAAAACTTTAAGGGAATTCTGTTGAATCCTCTATTGTTGCGAGTTGAGCTGACTTAGGCGTTTTTACGGTTGAATCCATTATCGGTGGAAGTTAGGCTGACTTAGGCGTTTTTAAGCCAAGAAACTGCCTAAGGCCGCACGGATGTGTGGGAAAACTCCAAGTCCGTGACACTAGATCCTACGCCAAGGCGCATACCAACTTGGTATCTGAGCCAGCTGTCATGGGTGACGAAAAGACTTTGACAGCCAAGCTGGAGGCTTTCATGGAACAAATGGCTACAAGGCAACAAGCATTAGAGGAGCAGGTGGCAATATTATCTCTTTCGGTCCAAAAGATAACAAAAGGAGATTCAGAGAAGAATAATGAAGAACAGGGTAGTAGCGGAGGTAGGACAAGGAATTTAGACTTGCAACACGGTGGGTGCATGGTGCCACGATACTCTAAGATGGAATTTCCCACTTATGATGGTGTTGGAAATCCTTTAGGGTGGTTGAAAATATGCAAAATATTTTTTGGCAATCAACGAACTAACGAAGAAGACAAAGTAAGCTTAGCATCATTCCATTTTTTAGGAGAGGCACAATTGTGGTTTGATCAAATGGAAGAAGAGGAGGCAAATCTTGATTGGGGGCGTTTCAAAGAGTGTTGTCATGTAAGGTTTGGACCACCTATGAGTAATAACCCCTTGGGAGAACTTGCCAACTTGAAACAACCTGGGACTGTAGAGGAATATCAACGCCAATTTCAATCAATATTGGCTGGGACTACTGATCTTAAACCTTGACAACAAGTAAACCTCTTTACTGCCGGGTTGATAGAGGAACTTAGAATTGATATTGAGATGAAACAACCGGAAAACCTTGGAGTTGCAATGAATATGGCTCGAACATTGGAATGTAAACAAAATGTCTCTTCCAAATTGTCATCTCGAGCCATCCTGAATTGGCCAACTTCCCAAAACATTGGCAGCAATTCAATCATTCCAACAACTAAGAGCATTGCAAAGGGAGGGGGACAAACAACAGAACCAATAGGGAACAACGACAAAATAAGTTCTTCTGCACCATTTATTAAGAGATTGACACAGACAGAAATGGCGGAAAGAAGGGCTAAAGGGATGTGTTATAACTGTGACGAGTCTTATTCCATGGAACACAAATGTAAAAGGTTATTTTGGATAGAAGTACCAGATGTTGAAGGCAAGCAAGATGATGATGAGATAGATGATTTTGGATAAGTTCTGAAGTTCATTCTGAATTTGAGCTTGAGGATAAGCTCAACTCCGAGGAGGGGAGTAATGATATGGACACTTTTATTGCAATAGGAATTTTAGTTTTATTTATTTATTATATCAGGTTTTATTAAGAGTTTTAGTTTTACTTATTTTCTCTATTATATTAGATTTTTGTTTCCTTCGTAAACTCTAAGTTAGGAATTCTATTTTATGTCAATTAATACTCTTTCCTTTGTCATTAACCTCCTATAAAAGACTGCCAATATGAAATAAAGAGGCAAGCAATTATTCTATAAAAAAGAAACATTATTTTGAGAGGGGGTTCTGTCAAGGACGAATCTGCCTTTTGAATAACCATAGGTCGAAGCAAGAATTCTTTCTCGTTTAGACCTGTGACTAGATCCTATGCCAAGGCGCATACCACATACATGTAGCATAGATCAATGGAGTTGATATGCCAAAAGCTAGAGAAATGGAAATTTGAAAAGTCATCTATTAGTTGAAGCAAGAGTTGGAACTTCATCTATTGTTGGATGAATACTTCACAATGATTCCATTTTAGCATATCACTATAGAATTATGATATTTCAGCTCTTTCAAGTCTCTCTTTCTGTGATTTTGTGTGCTTGTACGTGTATCTGTGTTTTCTTCCTGACTCTTCAGTTTTAGCATGAAAGGAAATGTAAATATTTCCTCAACATCTGTATAACATCCTGAGAAACCTTATTTTAGTAGTCTAACTTTAGTTCTTTTTCCCCATTTTAACATATTTTATGAGTAATTTCTTAAGGGTTTTGTTTTTGATTTTTTTTAGGACGTGAGCAATAAGCTGGAAGAGCAGAAGGATGAATGTTTATCTCAACTGAAGGAGAATGAGATGTAAGAGCCTGGAAATGCTTGTCTACATCTTATATGTTTTTCCTATGTTGCTCAGACTCTTTGAGTTTTTTTTAGGTACTGGTGTTTGACACCTTTTTTTGACATGGGAATGGAGATATGACTCTCCGAAGACTCTCCAAATAACACATGAAATGCTTAGAAAAATTGAACATACTTGTGTTGGACACGTACACGTATCCAACACTTGTACGTACATGAGTCTAAGTAACATAGCATTTTTTCTTCGTGATTGGTAACATCTAAATACACCAAGGATGTGCTTGTGTTTTTGGTAGGGTGGAAAATTGGAAGGATGGATAGAGGAGGGTGGAATAGCAGAAAGAAAACTAAATGTTAGGTGTGTTTGATAGGAGAGAAAAGTGAGATGAGAGCAATAGGAAAGATGATTTTCTCCATGCTTGTTCACAGAAACAAATCACTCTAAATTGACAAGAAAAGAGAAAATGAAGAGATGCAAATCATGTTGCACATTACAGGATTGTCGATATTTAACCTTTTCATCTCACCTTACAAAGGTTAAATATAAATTTTGTTTTTCTTTACCAAGCCATGTATGGAGGAGAACTTTTTTTTTTCTCTCAACTTTTCCATATTTCCTACGTATATTTACTCGAACTTGGGAGTGATTTGAACTTGGTTATATTCCCTTGTCTTTTATTTTTCTTTTCATGCATTTGGAGGACCATTGTAAGACATTATTTTCATATCCATGTTCTGATATGCATCGGACATGGGTGCTTTAAGAAAAATGAAGAGTTGAAGCAACATAGTTTCCTTCAAAGCACACTGTTGAAAAAAAAAAAAGTATTTTCCATCTTTTCACTTTTGTTCTCCAATTTTCTATCCACTCTACAAAGCAAACTCTGAAAGTTATTTGAATGACCATGTTGCATCTATCCTGCATTCCGAATTTTTGAAAATTTCCAAGTTAGAATCTTTAATTTGGGCTTTTGATCTTTCTTACATTAGTAGTTCCCGATATGTTGGATATTTTGAGTAAAATTTCATAGAATTTAAAGCATCATCCTCACCTATATTGTTTTAGTGCTTGTTCTTCATAATTAATTGAAATTTTGGAATTCTTCATGTATAGGTTAAGAAATAAGTTGAAGGAGTTTGCTGATCAATGTGCCCTCGCTGAACAGCAATATGCACAGAAGGTATAGATTCAGATTTCCTGGTATATCTAAGGAATTCTCTCTCGAAATAATAATTGGTTCCCATTGTCGAGGACTGAACTTACTTTCGCTGTTTTGGATTTTTGATACAGCTTAAGCAGAAAACACTAGAACTGCAACTTGCCAATCTGAAAATTAAACAACATGAAGAGAAATTGGTCGAGGAACAAGCGCAGATGAAAGTATACTCAGAACAAGTGTTGCAGTTATTGGCTACTGAAAAGAATTTACGCTTGCAATTGACGGCTGATGGAGAAAAATTCCAACAGTTTCAGGTTCGACTCTTCCTGTGTCATTTATTGTATTGGTTTTGTTGGCATTTGTTCTCTTTTAGGTTGATGAATATAATATTCTGTTCCGAGTGCTTGAGTCCTTTGTATTGGATGGCTTGATGGATAATCCATCAGTTCAGAGGACTTATTCTCCTACTTTTTTACGGTAATTGACTATGTTCTTGTACTCGGATGTAACTAAGTGTTGGATATAAGTATATGTCCGACACGGATCTCTTATATTTTTCTAAGCATTTTCATGTATTTTGATAGTTTGGAACCTTTCATTCTCGCCTATGTAATGCCAAAATTATGGCATAATAATTTAGTAGAAGGCTACAATCTAAGCGCCATTGATGATGGAAAAAGTTGTGGACGTTTGAAGTGCTATTATCTACAGAACAGTTGGGGAATGCTTTTTTGATACCTTTCTCGAGTGACTAAGGGATAAACCAACCGTCTTTATGTTTGAGGTGTTTTGCTTTGGAAGTGCTTCAACCTCACCATTGAATGCATTTATCAGACATTCTCTGCATATTAACTGTCTAGAGGCCGCAATACCGAAGCCAGATTAGTATTTCCAGTGTTGCTTGAAGGATAATCGTACCTATCTCATTATCTTTGTGATTTGCAGGATGCATTGTTTAAGAGCAACGAGGTCTTTGAAACATTTAAGCAAGAGATTGAGAAGGTACACGTGCCTTAATCTTTGAGAGTCATTTCCCTCAATGCGCTACATTTCAAATTTTCCTGTTGCTCCATTTAATGATAGCTGGTCACTTGGGCCTGTCAGACATGGGCAGGGTGTATGATATGGGTATCTTCAATATTTTTGAAGATTTTCTTATGTTTGGAGGGTTCGTGGAGGATCATATCTCCTTACTCATGTCCAAATATGCATTGGACCCGAGTGCTGGAAAACGGGTACTTAGAAAAAAGAAGTAAAGAATTGGGTTTTATTATGAATTATGTAGAAGTTAATGACTATTTCCGTTTTTTGTATGTAAAAGTAGATGGCAAAATCGATAAAGGAACTGGAGAAAGAAAATGCATTCATGAAGAGCAAATGTGAGAAATCAGATGTTACACTTATAGAACTAGTGGAAGAGGTATGATTGACATATATGAATTTTAAAGCTTTCAGTCTTTGGAACTTATCATGTATTTGAAGAAGTGGGTCCTGAGAACTTATTCTTTGGATCTGAGTAGCGGGAGCAAATGAAGAAACAATTACAGAAGACAAAGAATCAGAAAGATAAGCTTGAATCATTGTGTCGATCACTTCAAGCCGAGAGGAAGCAGGGTCCTGCTGCAGGCAATAGCTCCTCTGAACACCCGGTCACAGATTAAAGGTAAACTTATATTTAACCAAAAAATATATATATATTTGTGATTAATATCTAAAAATATTATCGTATTGTCTAGATAAGTGGAGCCACGGAAGAAAGTTGTGGTAATGGAGTGTAGCATCCCACCCAGCAATTATTATTGTATTATATATAACTTGTATGTCTTTCATTGTAAGGATATTTATGGCAATTTTCTGTCAACTTTCATTTTGAGCTAACAAGTGTTCTTTTAATCCAATATGAAAGCAATACGCTCTGATTTTGCATGCTTTAATAATAAAGCATTTTGGAATCTTTATTTGATTGATTTCGTGTTATATTTAAATCAGATAAATCAGATATAATTCAATTATAAAAGGGTAAATTGCACCGTTAGTTACTAAATTATGGGTAAATTTTTAATTTGATTATTTAACTAAAAAAATTTATAATTTGGTAATTAAACTATTCAAAAGTTTTTGTTTAAGTTATCGCGATGTCAAAAGAGATGTTATGACTTGTATCAATTGAAAGCTTTTATTTATTTGTTTATTTATTATCTTTTGTAATTTTTTTCATGAAATAATTTTAGATGTCATAAATTTACAAATTAAAATTTAAATATTTTTTTATCTCAGAAATTGACCATCAGATCAATGTGGAACTAAGATATGTTTTTCTATTCATCGATAGATATTGGTTCAAAACACTTAAAAAATATTAACAACACATTGGCTTAAATAAAAACTTTTGAATAGTTTAGTAATTTAAATGAAACTTTTTGAATAGTTTAACGATAAAGTTATAATTTAGTGATTAATAGTGTAGTTTAGTGATTATAAAAAGTTTATAAAATCCTTTTCTTTTAACAAACAACAAAAATTATTGTAAGGGTTTTTATATTTTCTAATAGTTCATATAATTATTTAAAAAAAAAGAAAAATATTTTAAATTATAGTAGCAAGGGTTAAAAAAATATGTATTTAAAACAAGCTATCATCACTGGTTAAAAAATACAAGAAGCTATTAGGTTTTGAAGGAGATCAACCTTTACCCTTTAGAAAGCCTTAGGCGGCCTGGTTTACCACTTCTGGTGGACTTGGAAAGAGCCACAAAAAGAGTTAAGAATAAAAAAGAGGTGGAGAATGGTGATAGTGAGAATCAAGAGATGGGGGATGGATCTAAAACTTGAAAGCCTCCTTTAAGGAAATGTGACACCCCTAATTTGACCCTAGTCGGAAAGCGGTTTCGGGACCGCTAAACCGAGTCACCAAATTATTTGAATATGATATTTATTGTCTAAAATAAATGTGTGAAAATTTTAAGCTTCGATTTAGTAAATTTCATGTGAATTTAGTCAATAGGACTTATGTGTGACATTTTTGAAATGTGATAGATCAAAACATAAGGACCTATTAGTGCATGTTGAAAAAGGGGGACTTGCATGTCAATTTCCCCCCCCATCTAGTAGTGGCCGGCCATGACATTAGGATGGACAAAGGGTGATGAGCAAAACATGTCATAGACGTGTTGTGTTGGTGCATCATGGGAGGAAACAATAAAATAAAATAAGGAGTATGGGTAATAAAATAATAATGGAAAGGTAAATGATGATGAAAAAAATTGTCTCATCCATGTTTCCCCCCCCCTTTGCCGTGAATTGAAGAAAGAAAACAAAAAAAAGTGTTCATTCTTGAACATCTTTGGCCGAATAGAGGAAAGAAAGGAAGGGGAAGAGCTTGAGAAAATCGGCTATGGTGGTTTGCTAGACTAAGGTATGTTTGATGTTGTCCTTGAGATTCATGCATGTTTTTAGTTGTTAGTTTGAGTTCTACCTAGCCCATGGTTTAAATCTTTGCTATGAGATGGAGATGATATTTGGCCATGGGTGTTGTCTTCTTGGTTGATGTTTGATGTTGTGGTGATGAGGCATGAAGATGAGTTAAGTTTCGGCTAAGGTGTATTTGTGTTGATGTCATTTGCATGCTAAGTGTAAAGCTTTGTAATGATACATGTGATGGTGATTGATGACTCTTGGATTTTCTTTTTGGCATTTTTGAGTTAGACATTAAGTTCTTTGTGTAACCCATGACCAAAATTGAATGGTATGGTGTCTTGATGCATTCGGCCATGGTAGAAAGTAGAAGTAAAATGGTAGTAAGGTGAAGTGCAAAATGTTAGTATTTGATTACTAGTGTATATATGCGTATTAGCCGAGTTTTGAACTTGAAACAAAATGATATATAAGCAATACAAGTAACTATACTTGTAGGAAGTATTAAGCATATAATCGGCCTCAACATAGATATGCATATTCGGCCATAGGAAGAAGATTGGTGTTGCATGTATTCGGCTAGAGGCAAGCATATTGATGCTTTTATCTTGGCTTAGACAATCGGCTAAAAGAGAGTGTGGGCTAATATGTTGAATTGATTTATGATTTCATATGTATGTGACTTTAATGTCTAATGTATGTATATATGGGCTAAGTACCTTGAGTTCCTCTTTTGATGCTCAAATGATTAAATCAATTTATTTGTTAAATTAAGCTCAAGAGCTTAGAGGACCAAAGTTGGATAAGGGAAGGGAAAAAGTGATCGAATAGCCGCCGAAATTGTTCGACCACATCCGAGGTAAGTTTTAAGTGTTTAAACGTTGAGTAAATTCAATTATAATAGGACATGATGAGTTGATTTAATAAGATAAGATGTGGCCATGATATGTTCTAAGCTCAAATGGTAAGTTCTTAAGTGTTTGAGCTTGGGAATTTAAGGGTAATTTGAAATAGTCTGCTTCGGACAGCAGCAGTAACGTGACTTTAGAAAATCACCATAAATTTATGGACTTGAATTAGAGGCTGAATGAGACATGAAATTAAAGCTTAATGAGTCTAGTTTCTTATAAAAGAAACCGTGTAAGCAAAGGAATTTCCGATAATGAGATATTTAAAGTTGTGTGAGACGGTGTCAGAATGACTCCGAAATCCCCTGTTCTGTTTTTAGAAAATCATTATAAATTTTAAAAAAATGGTTATAAGATAAAATTTATATGCTTAGACTCCTTAATGAGTCTAGTTTCAAATGAAATCAAATACAACACATTTTGAATTCTGTAAAATGAGAAATTTGATTCGTAGTGAAGAGTGGTCAGATTAGTCAAACAGTGAAACAGGGGAAACTTTAAGAAAAATCTGGTATTGATTGGCCAAACCTAAAATTCTGGAAATTTTATGGATGGAAGATATACGAGTCTATATTTAGGAAAAATTAACGGAAAGTGATTTGGAGTTTTGTAGCTCCAGTTATAAATAATTTAGTGACTATTGCTCAGGAAAAACAGCTTGTGCTGAATTTGAGATTATGTTGTGAACCTTGATAAACTTGTTTTAGTTGCTCATAAGCTATTGATTAAACCCATACTTGAATTCTAAATCGTGATATTGTAAGTTTATGAGTATTCGAATATGAAATGATAGTATGGCGTAATGACCGATGTGATGAATGTGAAAGTGTATATATGTGATAAGGCCTAATGGCCGATGTGATGAATGTGAAAGTGTATATATGTGATAAGGCCTAATGGCCGATGTGATGAATGTGAAAGTGTATATATGTGACAGGGCCGAGTGACCAACGTGATGGATGTGAAAGTGTATAAATGTGATAAGTCCCGAAGGGCATTTGTGTCAGTACTATATCCGGGTTAAAACCCTGCAGGCTTTATGCGAGAATATTATCACTGATTAATGTCCGTAAGCTTCGTGCTCGTACTATATCCGAGCTCTAAAGACCCGATGACTACGTGTGGGGATTTTGTCCAGGTAAGAACCGATAACTTCGTGTGGAGATTATGTCCGGGTAAGACTTCGTAATAAGAATTGCTTATAAATATATTCAATGCGAAAGGTTAAACAGGTATGTACTCCAAGTTTATATGTGAGCTTGATTTGCACTAAATCATAAGGTAGTTATGTGATGCATACGAGAGCAATCTATGAGACTATTCCTATGATTATGTGACATCGGATCAGTGTGAGAGGTTATGTGAAATCATACGATATATCTATGTCACATGAGCTCACTTTTATGTGAAAGTTTATCTGCCTATTGTATATGATGAGATGTGCATATTCGGTAAAGGGACGGTATGCCCGAAGGAAGAGTGAAATAAAAATACGAACAACTATGTTATAATTTGATTGTTATCTGTTGACACTACTTAAAACTTACTAAGCATTGTAATGCTTACTCCGTTTACTCTGTTTCCTCTGTTTTATAGATCTCATTGCGAAGCTACAGGCTCGGGGATCGTCAGCAACTAGTCACACTATCACTATCCACTGTTTGGTACTGCTATGTTTTGGATTATCTTATGGCATGTATAAAATAAACTAGTGGCGGAAGAATATTTTGGTTAATGTATATAAGCCATGCGAAAATGGCATCTTTTGAATGTTTACTTAGAGAAGTTTAAATTTTATCCCTGGCCGTGCTTAGTACTTATCTAAATGAATGACCTTTATTTCAAGAAAAAGTTCAAAATTTTACGGTTCTGACATGAGTTACAAGCCCGGTAATGCCCCTTACCTATTCCGGCGACGGTCACGGGATAGGGGTGTTACATTTTATTGGTATCAGAGCCACGGTTTAGTCGATTCTAGGACTAATGTAGCACGCGTGAGTCTATTTATACATGCCATAAAGTGATAAAATGATAGTGTGATGATTTTTGGCTATTAAAATGTGTTTGCTGTATTGCAATGAATCTTGATCCCGATCGAGCTGTAGCAAGCTTCTGACTATGAGAATTTGCGATATAACTTGACTTAGATATGCCTAAATTATTAAGTTGATCAGGTACGTATCATGTACTCGTATTTGAATTTCGATTTGGATTGAATTATAAGGGTATAAGTGATGCAATTTTGAAAGAGTGTTATGACTATAAATGTGATTTTTGTATGTGGCTATGGAACTGGAAGTTGAATGGTCGATAAGCATGTTGTGTTTGCATTCAAGTAATGTAAATGATATACTAATGTGTATTGCTATATGTGTATATGTACATGAGAATTGAGAGTGATATATCCGGGCTAAGTCCAGAGGAGCATTCGTGCTAGTGATATATCCGGGCTAAGTCCCGAGGAGCATTCGTGCTAGTGATATATCCGGGCTAAGTCCCGAGGAGCATTCGTGCTAGTGATATATCCGGGCTAAGTCCCGAGGAGCATTCGTGCGCTAGTGATATATCCGGGCTAAGTCCCGAGGAGCATTCGTGCTAGTGATGTATCCGGGCTAAGTTCCGAAGAGCATTCGTGCTAGTAATATATCCGTGCTAAACCTCGAAGAGCATTCGTGCTGGTGTTATATCTGGGCTAGGTCCCGAAGAGTAATCATGCTGGTGACGTGTATTCGGGCCTTCGTGCCTAGTAGGCTTCGTGCTGGTAATTTGAGCAAAGTTTAAGTGCTCATTACTATACAAATTCAAATTTAAATGAGATGATATGTTTAAAAGTGTACATACATGATGTTTATAGACTTGGTTAAGTCATATCAATGTGTATTAACGAATGAATAAGAGCACTATGTATGTGAATAATTAGAGGCACTGTGTGTGTGCGAATTCCTTTAACCGAGCACTATGAGTGCGAGATCGGTCAGTGGGCACTAAGTGTGTGAAGTGGAATTCATGTAAGACCTCGTTTGGGACGAAGGCATTGATTTGAGATAGTGTGTAAGACCATGTCTGGGACATGGCATCGGCTCGATATGTGAGAATATGTAAGACCATATCTAGGATATGGCATTGTAAGAGCTATATGTGCTATTGCTGAATGGACACTATTTTGTTAATCTTGTTCTAAAAATTATTTTGATTAAGTTTCGACATTCGAAAGTTTGAAAGAATTTTTGATGAATGTTGATAATTTTGGATATACGAGTTATGCGCTAGAATAAATCTCATGCCAGTGTATTATATTAGGCTTTATGCCTATTCAACTGTATACGGGTAACGTTAACTATGATTGAATGTGCTAAATGAACTAAATGTTCAGGTACGTGGAAGTTGACTTTTCTTTTGGAAATGAGTTAAGTTGAATATTGAGATGTGATAAAGTTATAAAGGATATTTATTGGGATGTTTGAGTATATGTGTACTTTCGGTTAGGTTACAGCTTATTCATGAATGAAAATGTGGGTTACAAATATGTGGGTTGATGATGTGAATTATACATGTTAATATGTGCTTAATATGTGTTTGAAATGCATTTGTGAATTAAGTTAAGTGATTATTGCTTATGAAATCAAGAAAATGAGATATTTGTGCATACTTGTAGAAATGTTTATGTATTTGTTTTAAGATAAGAAAATGATTTTATAGATCGATGCGAAATCAATAATGAATTACAATTGCTATCGATGAGCTAATGTTTACATGAATATAATTCAATAAGAGGACGTTATCCTAAACTATGCATCGGTGGAAATTTTCGGGGACGAAAATCCCTAAAGGGGGGAGAGTTGTGACACCCCTAATTTGACCCTAGTCGGAAAGCGGTTTCGGGACCGCTAAACCGAGTCACCAAATTATTTGAATATGATATTTATTGTCTAAAATAAATGTGTGAAAATTTTAAGCTTCGATTTAGTAAATTTCATGTGAATTTAGTCAATAGGACTTATGTGTGACATTTTTGAAATGTGATAGATCAAAACATAATGACCTATTAGTGCATGTTGAAAAAGGGGGGACTTGCATGTCAATTTTCCCCCCCCCATCTAGTAGTGGCCGGCCATGACATTAGGATGGACAAAGGGTGATGGGCAAAACATGTCATAGACGTGTTGTGTTGGTGCATCATGGGAGGAAACAATAAAATAAAATAAGGAGTATGGGTAATAAAATAATAATGGAAAGGTAAATGATGATGAAAAAAATTGTCTCATCCATGTTTCCCCCCCTTTGCCGTGAATTGAAGAAAGAAAACAAAAAAAAAGTGTTCATTCTTGAACATCTTTGGCCGAATAGAGGAAAGAAAGGAAGGGGAAGAGCTTGAGAAAATCGGCTATGGTGGTTTGCTAGACTAAGGTATGTTTGATGTTGTCCTTGAGATTCATGCATGTTTTTAGTTGTTAGTTTGAGTTCTACCTAGCCCATGGTTTAAATCTTTGCTATGAGATGGAGATGATATTTGGCCATGGGTGTTGTCTTCTTGGTTGATGTTTGATGTTGTGGTGATGAGGCATGAAGATGAGTTAAGTTTCGGCTAAGGTGGATTTGTGTTGATGTCATTTGCATGCTAAGTGTAAAGCTTTGTAATGATACATGTGATGGTGATTGATGACTCTTGGATTTTCTTTTTGGCATTTTTGAGTTAGACATTAAGTTCTTTGTGTAACCCATGACCAAAATTGAATGGTATGGTGTCTTGATGCATTCGGCCATGGTAGAAAGTAGAAGTAAAATGGTAGTAAGGTGAAGTGCAAAATGTTAGTATTTGATTACTAGTGTATATATGCGTATTAGCCGAGTTTTGAACTTGAAACAAAATGATATATAAGCAATACAAGTAACTATACTTGTAGGAAGTATTAAGCATATAATCGGCCTCAACATAGATATGCATATTCGGCCATAGGAAGAAGATTGGTGTTGCATGTATTCGGCTAGAGGCAAGCATATTGATGCTTTTATCTTGGCTTAGACAATCGGCTAAAAGAGAGTGTGGGCTAATATGTTGAATTGATTTATGATTTCATATGTATGTGACTTTAATGTCTAATGTATGTATATATGGGCTAAGTACCTTGAGTTCCTCTTTTGATGCTCAAATGATTAAATCAATTTATTTGTTAAATTAAGCTCAAGAGCTTAGAGGACCAAAGTTGGATAAGGGAAGTGAAAAAGTGATCGAGTAGCCGCCGAAATTGTTCGACCACATCCGAGGTAAGTTTTAAGTGTTTAAACATTGAGTAAATTCAATTATAATAGGACATGATGAGTTGATTTAATAAGATAAGATGTGGCCATGATATGTTCTAAGCTCAAATGGTAAGTTCTTAAGTGTTTGAGCTTGGGAATTTAAGGGTAATTTGAAATAGTCTGCTTCGGACAGCAGCAGTAACGTGACTTTAGAAAATCACCATAAATTTATGGACTTGAATTAGAGGCTGAATGAGACATGAAATTAAATCTTAATGAGTCTAGTTTCTTATAAAAGAAACCGTGTAAGCAAACGAATTTCCGATAATGAGATATTTAAAGTTGTGTGAGACGGTGTCGGAATGACTCTGAAATCCCCTGTTCTGTTTTTAGAAAATCATTATAAATTGTACAAAAATGGTTATAAGATAAAATTTATATGCTTAGACTCCTTAATGAGTCTAGTTTCAAATGAAATCAAATACAACTCATTTTGAATTCTGTAAAATGAGAAATTTGATTTGTAGTGAAGAGTGGTCAGATTAGTCAAACAGTGAAACAGGGGAAACTTTAAGAAAAATCTGGTTTTGATTGGCCAAACCTAAAATTCTGGAAATTTTATGGATGGAAGATATACGAGTCTATATTCAGGAAAAATTAACGGAAAGTGATTTGGAGTTTTTTAGCTCGAGTTATAAATAATTTAGTGACTATTGCTCAGGAAAAACAGCTTGTGCTGAATTTGAGATTATGTTGTGAACCTTGATAAACTTGTTTTAGTTGCTCATAAGCTATTGATTAAACCCATACTTGAATTCTAAATCGTGATATTGTAAGTTTATGAGTATTCGAATATGAAATAATAGTATGGCGTAATGACCGATGTGATGAATGTGAAAGTGTATATATGTGATAAGGCCTAATGGCCGATGTGATGAATGTGAAAGTGTATATATGTGACAGGGCCGAGTGGCCAACGTGATGGATGTGAAAGTGTATAAATGTGATAAGTCCGAAGGGCATTTGTGTCAGTACTATATCCGGGTTAAAATCCCGCAGGCTTTATGCGAGAATATTATCACTGATTAATGTCCGTAAGCTTCGTGCTCGTACTATATCCGAGCTCTAAAGACCCGATGACTACGTGTGGGGATTTTGTCCAGGTAAGACCCGATAACTTCGTGTGGAGATTATGTCCGGGTAAGACTTCGTAATAAGAATTGCTTATAAATATATTCAATGCGAAAGGTTAAACAGGTATGTACTCCAAGTTTATATGTGAGCTTGATTTGCACTAAATCATAATGTAGTTATGTGATGCATACGAGAGCAATCTATGAGACTATTCCTATGATTATGTGACATCGGATCAGTGTGAGAGGTTATGTGAAGTCATACGATATATCTATGTCACATGAGCTCACTTTTATGTGAAAGTTTATCTGCCTATTGTATATGATGAGATGTGCATATTCGGTAAAGGGACGGTATGCCCGAAGGAAGAGTGAAATAAAAATACGAACAACTATGTTATAATTTGATTGTTATCTGTTGACACTATTTAAAACTTACTAAGCATTGTAATGCTTACTCCGTTTACTCTGTTTCCTCTGTTTTATAGATCTCATTGCGAAGCTACAGGCTCGGGGATCGTCAGCAACTAGTCACACTATCACTATCCACTGTTTGGTACTGCTATGTTTTGCATTATCTTATGGCATGTATAAAATAGACTAGTGGCGGAAGAATATTTTGGTTAATGTATATAAGCCATGCGAAAATGGCATCTTTTGAATGTTTACTTAGAGAAGTTTAAATTTTATCCCTGGCCGTGCTTAGTACTTATCTAAATGAATGACCTTTATTTCAAGAAAAAGTTCAAAATTTTACGGTTCTGACATGAGTTACAAGCCCGGTAATGCCCCTTACCTATTCCGGCGACGGTCACGGGATAGGGGTGTTACAGGAAATTTGAATGAGTAACACCAAAACTTGTGGAGGAGATGATGTTAGTTTGGAGGGTGAAGATATTTTCCTTTTAGAAGATGATGTGTAAGTGACAATGGAAGGACTGTATCTTGAGACCAATTTCTCTAAAAGGGTGCATGGGTTGATTGTTCAAACTATGTGTCAGACGGTTATTGTTCGACTCCTTGTTGTGCTATCGGTTACAAAGCTCTAGTTACTAGATTCAAAAGCATGTGGAAAATTTCTGGTGGTTTCTAGATTGTCGGTCTAGACAATGATTACTTTCTTGTCAAGTTCTCTAAATTGGAATATTATGGACTTGTGTTGTTGAGGGGTTCTTGGATGATCTATGGTCAATAATTGGTAGTGTTGTGAGATGGCCAACCGTGCAACAACTCGTACAAGTGACAGACAATCCAAGTGCAAGCCAAAGTGGTAGATAACCTAAGCAGAAGAATATTGGTGAATTGTCCAAGTGAGAATAAGCTTGCGGGAACATAAGCTACGAAGAGCTTGGCATATTGATCACATGCGAAGTATATCCGCGAAGTATGCTAGCAGATTGTATTCGCAGATTCATGAAAATATTTTGGTGCATGTTGCACAAGTTATGTTACATGTGTTTGATAAAACCAATCTTGGTAGGATTTTTTTTTATGTATTTAGGTGCTGAATGACATGTTTAGGTTTTGTAAAAGTTTTTATATTTTTAAGATTGTATTAGTGGGATTAGTTGAGTTTTGTTATGAATCAACTAATATATATTGTATTACTTGTATTTGAAAAACTGATTTGATGAAATATGGTAAGTCAAATTGGATTTGCTAATTCTTTATTTTAGCTTTCTTTGTTCATAACTCCAACAATTGGTATCGAGAGCCATTGATCTTTAAGGGCCATTTCTCTTTTATGTTTATGCAAAAATGTCTTTAACAAGTTTTCCACCTCCTCCACCACCCGTGTTCAATGGTGAAAACTATTATATTTGGGTAGTAAAGATGAAGACCTACCTTCAGGCTTTTGACTTGTGGAAGGTAGTGAACGCCAATATTGAGTCACCACCATTAAGGGCGAATCCTACCATAGCACAAATTAGACAGCATAATGATGATTGTGCTAAGAAGTACAAGGCGATGTCGTGCATACAAAGTGGTGTTTCATATGTGATATTCACTAAGATTATGACCTGTAAGACTCCTAAAGAAGCTTGGGATAAACTAAGGGAGGAGTTTCAGGGTCAAACAAGACCAGACAACAACAACTTATTAATCTCAGAAGAGATTTTGAGAACTTGAAGATGAGGGAGGTTGAAACAGTGAAGCAAAATGGAGACATGATAATGGTAGTGGTCAACAACATTAGATTTCTTGGAGACCATGTAACACCTTCAACCCAATCCGGATCTCGGGTGTTATGCTCTCTTACTGTCTTTAATTAAACTTGTTAATACAAAATTTTCAAACTTATACATCTTATTAAGTTATAATGCCCAATCAACAAATCATCTGAGTGTACAATGTATACTTACAACCATTTAACAAAACTTTTCACCCAACAAAAACTTAAAAGCACAAATATATATATATGACACTTATCTTGCCCGTAAACGATATCACTGGCAACGCTTATTTGGCCAACACATTTTATCTACATTGCTAGGCTTGCGAATAGTTTGCCTAGCCTAATCACAATATTCTTATCATACTCAAACACACAGCCTCACTTGCTCTGTATGCATAACAACCCAACGTGCCCCTCCTTGGGTGTAGCCTTGGCGTCTTCCCTCCTGGCTTAGCCTCGATCAATTTACTTGTGACATAAGAACACAGAGGTAAGTTCAATAGAACTTAGTGAGTAAGCTCTCCTTTACTTGAGTCTCATCTGAGAACTCTTTTATCTAACTTATTATCTTTTATTCTTCAACTTAACTCTAAGGGATACATCCCATAGATTCTATTCATTATACCATGGGTGTCACGCTTATTACTGAGGTCATATCTTGCCTTTCATATCTTCTGTACCACTCTCGTGTTCCTCGTCTTATTCTTCTGTGGTTCCTTAACCATTCTCATTGTAGAGGGCCTTTCAAACATAATGTTCTAGGTTCGCCACATACTCTAGCACACTCTGGTCTCGTTATTCTTACCATGTACTATATTGGGTTAGCCATAACACTTCTTACGAAGCTTTTCTTTCAGAGTTTGTCATACTTATCGTTCCTTCAGAAGACTTCGTATGTCGCTTTATCAAACTTCGCCGTGGGTTTCTTTCTTTTTGTTCAAAGTTTGCCATAGAGGTGTTTCTTTCAAATGGTTTCTGCAAGGTTTATTCTTTAGATGGCGTCACGAAGGCATTCCTTTTTAGAGATAGCCACAAAGGCTTCCTTATCTAGAGATTGCCACAAGTGTGTTATTTAAGAGGTTCACCACGAAGGCTTACCTTTCTAGAGTTTTGCCACAAATGCTATCTTTTAATAGGTTCACCACAAAGGCTTGCGTTTCGAGAGTTTTGCCACAAATGTTATCCTTTAACAGGTTCGCCACCAATGCTTGCCTTTCCAAAATTTTACCATAAAGGCTGTCCTTTTTCTTGTGTTTTAAATGATAGGGATTTGCCAAAACTCACACTTAGTGAGGTTTGCCATTCATCATTCTAGGACAGACAGAAAACCATGTTAGGTAATAACCTTCCTTTAGTCCTTCCCATATGATGCCATAACCCACCAGTTATGGTCCTACACGATATGATTTTCTTTCCATATGATGCCATAACGCACCAATTTACGGTCTTACACGATATGGTCCTCTTGCACCATGGTTATGGACTTGTCCTTTTAGAGATTCGTGTTTTCAGTCTCAACAGACTTTTTTGATGACTCTGGAGATAGACACAAACTCATTATGCATCGACTCACTCATGACAAACATTTTTATGCTTACCAGACACACATGCACTTCCTACCAGACTCATTCTTACTTTTAGACATAAGCACACCATAGTCATTCAGATTGATAGGTCTTACATTTCTTATCAAATTCACCACATCATACTTTTCTTTCAATCTCATGCTTTGTCCACTTAGCATAGAAGCTTCTAGATAAGCATAATACACATGTAAGAGTCAATCTAGGGACTCACCTATTAAAGATGTTTATCAACTTGGGCTCTAGGTCTAAGGTCTTCTTAGAACTGCAGGGACCACAACCTTCTAAAAATAGAAAATTTTCTGTTAACACCAATCCAGATAACCTTTACAATCATCGTACCCAGATAATTCTAAAATAGAGCCTTATTTCTTCTTGCACTCACACAGATCTACTTTTGCAGAGCAATAAGACTTACCTTGGCACTGAAAAAATCACCGATAACATTCAAGGTCTCAGATCCAACTTAATGAAATAAGATCGTTTCCTCCAGCCTTAGATTTCAATATTTTTGAAGAGAGAAGAAGAGAACTCTCTTTATTCAAATTTGAGGACTTATTAATATAATCTAAGTCTTCGTTGGAACTTGACAAATGTCACATCACTATTGAATTGTTTTATCAAGGTCTACAACTTTCGAGAAATCTAATTGAGTATTTCCCCTTATTTTTCAACTATCCTGATTCACGTTCGGTTAGTTCCTAACCAGCTTACCATGTAACTTAACTAGTATGGGACCACAGTTACGAAGACACTATACCACTAGTGTGACCCATGTTAGAAAAATTCATCTTACTTAGCCACAATTCTCATTCCTTTAACCTTAGTAACCTATCATGGAAACCTTTATTCTCTTGTAGTCATTACAGAGTTCGCCTATATCATACGAAAAAATGTATTTGGGGCGAATACCACTCTGCCAATTATACTTCTGTAAGACTATACGTCAGGTCTCGTGTTTGCTAGGATCGAAAAATTTTAGACGTACTCATAAGGTTATTGTACATTATCCAATTTTAAAACTTTACATTCCCAAGATCTACTCTATATGCCTTACTTTCATAAATAGTATTTGTACACTTGTACTTCACTAGGCGAGATGTTACAGACTAGTTCAATGATAGTAGAGTGGTTGAGAAGGTCATAACCACACTTCCAAAGAGGAATGAGTAATAAATTTCCTCTTTTGAAAACTTGAGGGACATGTCATCTATCCCACTACCAGAGTTGATCAATACGTTGTATGCTCAAGAACAAAGGAGAGCATTAAGATAAGAGGAGCGTACTGAGGGAGCCTTTCAAGCAAGAGGTAAAGAAGGCTCGAGCTCTACAAATTATAAATGAAAGAAGGTCTCTAGAGAGAAGAGAGAAAAGTCAAAGAGAGATAGGGGAAGGAAGAAGTATCCACCATGTTCTCATTACAAAAAGATAGGTCATTCAAAAAGGTTTTGTTGGTTCAGACCTGATGTTCATTGTAGAGCCTGTAAGTAGCTTGGTAATACTGAATAGGTAAGCAAGAGTAAGGGGCAACCACAATAGCAAAATGTTCAGGCACAGGCAGTTGATGAAACCAAGCTCAGAAGGAGCTCATGTTCATTGCCTCGTGCCTTGCTACCAACAACAGATCACAAATCAGTCAAAGTTGGAAATGGTTGACACAAGTATCTTCAAGAGTTTTGACAAAAGTGTCAACTCTAGGATCAAAGTTAGAAATGGTTAGCACATCAAGGTAGATAGATGTTTTAATCAACACTCCATTAGGTGCAAAACTTGTTTCAAATGTTCTTTTTGTACCTTAAATCAATTTGAATTTGCTAAGTGTAGGTCAGTTGCTTGAAAAGGGCTATTCTGTTGTGTTTAAGATTAAAGAACGCTTGATTGTTGATCTATGTGGATGTGAGCTTATATTGGTTGCTATGTCTGATAGAAGCTTTTTTTTTTGGATTGGAACTTAGCAACATCTAAAGCCTATATAACTTTAGTAGATGAATCTAAGTTATGGCATTGGAGAATAGGTCATGTTAATTATAGGTTGTTATCTCAATTGTTTAAGGATGAGTTTGTTGAAAACTTGTCAAAAATTGTTGAGCATGAAAATACTTGGGAAGTATGCCAATTTGGAACGTAGAGTAAGTTGTCGTTTCCTATGAACAAGGCCTGGAAAGCTTTTGAAAAGCTTCACTTGGTTCACACCGATGTGTGCGGACCCATGAGAACTCAATCATTAAGCGAAAATAGATATTTTGTTTTGTTAATTTATGATTGTACAAGGTTTTGTTGGGTTTATTTCTTAAAAATGAAGTCCAAGTTTGCTCAAGTATTTTGGAAATTCAAGTTAGCAGTTGAAACTCAGTCTAGGTGCAAGATCAGAATCGTGAGGTCTGATAATGGAATTGAATACACATCATGGAAGTTTGAGAAGTTTTGTGAAGATTCAAGGATTGGACACCAGCTCACTAACATTTATACACCTTAGCAAAATGGTGTAAGTGAAAAGAAAAATAGAACCATGATGGATATAGTCAGGTGCCTCATGTTTAAGAAAAATTACTGAAGAGTTTTTAGGCTGAAGTTATAAGTACAATTGTTTATCTTCAGGATAGGTTGCCAACCAAGGCTGTGAAGGAGAAGACTCAGTTTGAAGCATGGTTTGGCTTCAAACCTTTAGTTGCTCACTTGAATATTTTTTGATGCATCTTTTATAATCATATTCCAACTATTAAAAGGGGCAAGTTGGAGAAGAAGGCACAACCTGATATTTTTTGTGGGCTATAGCAACAACAAGAAAGACTATAGAGTTTTTGATCCATCATTTTGCAAGGTGTTTGCAAGTAGAGATGTTGTGCTTGTTGAAAATGCAACATAGAATTGGGAAAAATTAGAATGAGAACAAGACAATGGAAGTCAGATAGTTGTAATTGATGAAGATGAAATGTATAAAGAAGATGAGATCGATGTTGATGATTTTTCAGTAATGGAGACTTGACCTATTAGTGAAATTTATGAAGGGCCTGATATGACAGTTTTTGTACCCGTCTGCTATGAAGTGAGTACTTCAATAGAATACTCGAAGGAGGAAATGCAAGTTAAGCTAGAAATGATTCATAAAAACCAAACTTGGCAGCTTGTTGATAAGCCATCACACAAGAGAGTTATCAGTGTCAAGCGAGTGTATAGAACCAAGTTCAATACTGACTGTTTACTCAATAGGATGAAGGTAAGGTTGGTTGTGAAGCGGTTCAATCAGGAATATGGGGTTGATTACATGGAGAATTTTGCACCAGTAGTAAGATTGGATACAATCAGGCTACTTTTAGCTTTGGCAGCATGGATGGATGAAAAATTCATTAGTTGGAGGTCAAATCAGCTTTTTTTGAATGGGTACTTACAAGAAGAGATTTATGTGGAACAACTACCTGGTTTCACAGTTAGAGGAAGTGAAGAGAAGGATTACAGGCTTAGGAAAACATTGTATGGGCTAAAATAGGCTCCAAGAGCTTGGTATGCAATGATCGATGAGTACCTGCAGAATTTGGGATTTTAGAAAAGCTTAAGTGAACCAACTCTGTATGTAAAGGTAGTGGAAAAGGTGACAGCATTAATAGTTTCTTTACATGTTGATGACCTATTGGTAATTGACAGCAGTGATAACTTATTAATGGAGTTTAAGATACATATGAAGAAAGTATTTGAGATGTCAGATCTAGGAAAAATGAGGTATTTTCTTGGGATGGAGGTGCTACAAGTCTAGGAAGGGATATTTATTAGCCAACAGAGTTTTTCCTTAAAGATTTTGAAGAGGTTTTGCATGGAGAGGTGCAAATTTGTCAGTGTGCCAGTGGCATTTGAAGAAAATTTTAACAACAATGATGAGTTTGAGATAGTCGATAAGAAAGCTTACAAAAGTTTCATTGGTTTCCTGTTGTATTTAACTGCTACTCGACCTAAAATTATGTATGCAGTGGGCGTGTTATCAAGATTTATACACTGTTGCAACACATCTCATTTTAAGGCTACTAAGACGGTGCTGAGATACATCAAGGGATCCGCTAATCTTGACGTATAGTTTGAAAAGGAAGAAGCATTAAAGCTAGTTGGCTACACCGAGAATGATAGGGCAAGATCGGTGGATGGCATGAAAAGGACCTCTGGTTATCTCTTTTCACTTGGATCTGGCATATTTTCATGGAGCTCCAAGAAGCAACAGATTGTTGCTCAGTCGTCAGCTAAGGTGGAGTATGTAGCTCCAGTAGTAGCGATGAATCAAGTGATTTGGCTGAAAAACTTCTTGGCGACTTAAATCTTTTTCCAGTTGGAGCAACACATATTCTGTGTGACAATCAATCCACCATTGCAATTGCGAAGAATCCCATTTTTCATGGAAAGACAAAACACTTCAAGATAAAGTATCTGTCACACCTAAATTTCCAAAATACCTAAACTCAAGAAGGAGTCGGCGAGTTGATTAAGTAGTAATGGAAAGTTGGGGGTACAAGTGAGAAATTTAGAAAATTTAGTGGGTGGTTGGGAGAAAGTTAGACTCTAAATCTAGTTTGGTTAGGTACGAACATAATAATTAGGATTGTGTGATAGTGACAGTCTGTAAAGATTGGGCCATGAGAATATATATATAGGTTGGATGATGAGAGAAGAGGGGAGATTCCTTAATCTTGTTTACACATTCTTCTCTTCAAAGTCATCATCATCTTCTTTAGTCGTCTTGAAGAAGAAAAGACTGTAGCAGTGAGAGGCTCTGCATATTACAGTAGTCTTAGGTCTAGATGTCCAGGAAAGAGAGAAATTGGGGGACTGCTTCCAATTCTAAGGAGACACTAGCATTCGGGCAACCATGGTAACAAGGATAAGGAAATAAGGTGATTTTTCTACACACTGCTTCTGGACGATAAACAATGATATGTTGCTTGTATGAACTAGTGAATACATGAGTAATCTGTGCATGAATAATGTTGTTGAGTCATAACAAGTTGATTACTGTTGTTTTAACATAGCTGATGAATAGATGCATATATTGCATGATAACTGGGGTTAAACCTCAATTGGATAGATAAATTTAGGAGGGCAAATGGGGAGTGAACCTGTTAGTTACCGCCACAGGTGAAGCTCTCAGGCCTTGCTATAACAGCCCAAACCCGATCGAGTAGGTTTAACCCGAATCTGGCAAGCTATATTAGCCACCGAAGTGACTCCCCGTTAACTCCTAACCTAACCTCCAACCTCACCACTTACTTGTGACAATAATGCATTAAATAAAAACACTATAGCGAAATTATTTTCATACATAGAATGTAAACATACGAGCTTTCTAAACATCAAAGGAAAGGTTTGCATGTCAAACAACAGAAAGACTTAAGAGTTCGCATACATCGAATAACATAAGCTCACTTAGAAGCATTCAACATGAGTTTGAACACACAATGTATGAGTTCATACAACAACATAGGTTCGCATTGAATAGTATATGTTCGCTAGATACCAATAGTTCACATAGTACCTAAGTTTGCAACATGCAGTATAGTTTCGCAAACAAACAATCTTTGCAACGAGAGGCATCATACATGTATGGGTTTTCATACTTTAATAGGGTTTGTATGCATGCATGGGTTCGCTAAATCAGGGGTGATCATGTAATTTTTGGAATCGCAAACATACAAGGATCGAAGAAAATGATACTTAGTAATAAATTTGACTCACATATTTTAATAGCACATCAACGTAACAGTCATGCATGGAAAACATTGATTTTATTCATAATAAAAGATAATCAAATATTCTAAGTCATGGTTCGCAAAACAAAATAACTAAAGATTAAAGGAACTATTTAGAAAATAGAGTCAAAATATAATAAGTCTAAATCCCTCATAAAAATAAACCCCATCGCCAATGTTTCTAGGTTCGTCAATATCTAGTCAGGAGTGAGCCTCACCAAGTCATCTACCTCGCCACTACTATCTGTTACGTACTTATTTGTGAGGTAAGAGAGGAGTGGGTGAGTTCATTGAAAACTCAATAAATAATCAGGAATAAATAAGGTGTGCTTTAAAACTGAGCTTTAAAAACAGAAAGAAAACTTAGTCTTAAAATCCTTTCGTGTACTGAGTTCATGGGTGAGGTTCCGAGACCCAGTTCGCAGATCCTATTAGAAAACAATAGTTGAAAAATAGTTTCGCATGTGTTACTGAAAATCATATTTAAAAACTTAGCTTGCTCTTTTTTAAAAATAGAACTTATACAACATGTAATCATGCTCACATACTTATCTTATCAGAATGGCTGAAAAAACATAAAATATGTTCTCACACTTAACACACTTATTAGAATTTTTGTCTTATGGATATGCGGATCTCCTTATAACGCCTCAGAATGACTCAAAGAGTAATTATAACATCTCCCATAGGTGTAGGCTAAGCAATACACTCTCATATACACCAAAATGTCTCAGCAAATGGAGCGTAGCTCGACATTTCCTTATCTCTCCACATGTCTTCGGGCCTCAGCCCCCAAAATCACAAAAACAGAAAGGTGAGTACTCAAAATCCTTTGGTATACCAATGATTGCAAATGAGCAAGCACAGAGACATATCACAGAGAGTTCGCATAGGGAGCTTGCTTATCACAGAGAGCTCGTACAAAAGCTCATAAACACACAGTTCAGAAATTCGTTTTAAAAAATATACTTAAAAATATTGGCTCACTTAGGAGCTCGTATAGAACATATTTTTGAAACACAGCTTAGAAAAAACATATTTTTAAAACAGATTCTCAGAACTTGAAAACATGGTTTTGTTGAAAACTTACCTTTGAAGCTTAATTTAAAAAACAAAGTTCTTGAAACCATCACAGTTTGCATAGAAGATACAAACTTTAAACATTCATAGTGAAAATCATGATAGTGAACATACATATGACGATTCAAATCACTCACCGAAACACTAAGAAACTAGACAAGCTTGGTTTTACTTTTATCCTTTTTAGTGGATGGTCTGGCTAGTTTGCAATATAAACAAACACACAGATTACTTAAACAGACCATACTTGTAGAATTCACACATATAAGCGAACCTAGCTTTCTAGAAAATCAGCAAACAAGATAGAGACTTACCTTGGATGCTACGAACTTTCCTCAGAACATAGACTTAATGACAGGATATTCAATAAGAGAATTCTTATGAATTAGGGGTCGTATTTATAGACCTAAGTGTCTTGGAAATCTTAGGATACCCTACTTGACTTAGGAAATGTATTACTTAGACATAAAGTTTTCCTAGATACACCATATCTTTATTTTCTAATTCAAGTCTGGCTCAATCTTTGACTGGCGAACCCCAGTTTGCAACTCAGCTAGTGAACCCCCAGTTCACAACTTGGTGAACTCTAGCTCACCAAACCTACTGGCGAACACTATTGCAATAAATCTGGCAAACCCCTTACTACATCTTTTAGCGTATACTGCTTCACTGAAACACTTGGCGAACTCCTTGCTGACACTCTTCTAGCAAACTTCCCAATTCGTCGAAGCATTGGTGAACACTTAGTTCACTGAAACATTGATGAACCATTACTTGCAAGGCCAAAACTTTCAGTCCCGATCTCGGGATGTTACAACTCTCCCTCACTTAAGACATTTAGTCCTCGAAATGTTCAGTTTCAAATAGTTGAGGGTATTGTTGTTTCATTGATTCCTCTATTTCCTACATAGCTTTACAGGTCTTGTGGTTTCTCCACAATAGTTTGACTAAGGGAATCCTATTACTTTGCAAGACTTTCACTTTGTGAGCCACAATATTTATTAGTTCTTCCTTATAACACAAATCAGGTCGTAATTCTATTTCATCTACTGCCACCACATGGGATGGGTTTGTGTGACACTTCCTTAACATAGACACATAGAACACATCGTAGATCTTATCAAGTTCGTAGGGCAACTTGAGTTGATATGCTATAGTATCGATTCTTTCTACTAGTTCATAACGACCAATGAACTGATGATTTAGCTTTCCTTTATGCCCAAACCTTAGGACTTTCTTCCATGGTGATACCTTTAAAAACACATGCTTGCCCACTTGATACCCAACATATCGTCGTTTCAAGTCAACATAGGACTTTTGTCTATCTGAAGCAGCCATAAACCTTTCACATATTAACTTTACTTTGTCTTCAATTTCGTGAACCAACTCAGGTCTAATGATTCGTTTCTCACCCTACTCAGCCTAACACAAAGGTGTTCGACACCTCCTTCTATACAGTGCTTCAAAGGGTGTCATCTGAATACTTGCTTGATAATTGTTGTTATAGGCGAACTCTACCAAAGGTAAATAACTTTCCCAACTTCCTGCGAACTCCAAAACACAACTTTGCAGCATGTCTTCAAACACTTGTATCACTCACTCAAATTGACCATCTGTTTGAGAGTGATAACCAGTATTGAAATTTAACTTCGAACCCAAAGCTTCTTGCAAAATCTTCCAAAATCTCAAAGTGAATCAAAGATCTCGATTAAAAGTTATGGAAACTAGTACGCCATGCAGTTGTACTATCTCGACAACATAAAGTTCTGCGAGCCTTTGCAAAGACTAGCTTGTGTGAATAGCTAAAAAGTGTGCACCCTTCGTAAGGCAATTTACAATCACCCAAATAACATCTTTCTTGGTTGTAGTCAGTGGAAAACGCGTCACAAAATCCATGGTGATCCTTTCCCACTTCTATTCTAGAATTTTGAGTGGTTGAAGCACTTCGCCACAAACTCTGTAACAGCTCATTTCAATCCAAATCACTAACAAAGTTACAATCCACCTTTTCTGACGCAGATTTAGCTCATTCTGCGTGAGCAGATACTTCAGACTTTTGTGGTTTGTGTAGATAGTACACCTTTCTTCATAAAAGTAGTGTCACCAAATCTTGAATGCAGACACCATTATTACTAGCTTCAAGTTGTGAGTTGGGTAGTTTTGCTCATGAACCTTCAGTTGCCTGGAAGCATAAGCTACCACATTTCCTTCCTGTATTAGCACACATCTCAGCCTTATCTTAGAGGCATTGCTGTAAACCTCGAATTCCTTTCCTGGTTCTAGTTGGATCAATACAGGTGCTTTGGTGAAAATCTCTTTAAGCTTGTCGAAGATTTGCTGCCTTTCCTCATTCCAAGTGAACTTCACTTTCTTTTGAAACAACTTTGTTAATGGTGTTGCAATAGTGGCGAACCCCTCAACAAACCTACGATAGTAACCTGTGAACCCTAAAACGCTTCACACTTCAGTTACATTCCTAAGAGATCTTCACTCTACAATGAATTCGATCTTCTTTGGGTCCACGCAAAACCCTTCAACTAAAATGATGTGCCTTAAAAAAACCACTCCTTTTAGCCAACACTTAAACTTGTTGTACTTCGCGAACAACAACTTCATTCATAGAATTTGCAACATAGTTTGTAGGTGGGTTATGTTCTCTTCCTCAGTTCGCGAATACACAAGGATGTCATCAAGAAACACTATCACACATTGTTCTCGTTCATTAGGTCCATGAAAGTAGCAAGTGCAGTTTTCAAACCAAAGGGCATCACTAAAAACTTGTAGTGCCCATATCTTATTCTGAATTCTGTCGTCAACACATCAGATTCCTTCACCTTGAGTTGGTAATAAATAGATCACAAATCGATCTTTGAAAATATAGTGGCACCTCGCAACCAATCAAAAAAGTTGTAAATTCTTGGCAATGGGTACTTGTTTTTAACAGTTAGCTTATTTAACTATCTGTAGTCTATGCACATTCTTATGCTACCATCTTTCTTCTTCCTAAACAACGCTGGCGAACCTCAAGGCGATATGCTTGGTCGAATGAAACATTTATCAAGTAGTTCTTGAAGTTATATTCTTAGTTCCTTCAACTCCTTGGGTGCCATGCAATACGACGTAATCAAAACTGGTGTACTACTAGGTACAACTCAATGGCGGACTCCACTTTGCGGTCTAGAGGTAACCCAGGTAACTTATTAAATAATTCATCAAGAAAATCTTACACAGATCACATCTTGCGACCCTTTTTGCTACATCCTGTGAACCCATTACAAAAGCGAGATATGCTCACCACCTTTAATCAACATATTATCTACCTTTAGCACTGAAACCACTTTGGACATACACTAAACTCGCTCACCAACCACTACAACTTCCTCACCTTCACTACTTTGCAAGGCAACTTTTTTTAGCTCAAATTCGATCTTGTCTTTGTGTTCAGTCAGCCAGTCCATTCCTAAAGTCATGTCAAACCTATAGAAGGAAAATTCCATCAAGTTCATATATAAAACTTGACATTGAATCATCAATGGAAAATGACAGTACATTTTATTGACCAAAACACTATCCTGAAATGAACTAGTAATAGTCACACCTTTATCTATGGTCTTTACTAAACTTTCTAGTTCACTATGTAGTTCGCTCAGAGCATACGAGTGTGTAAAACCAGAGTAAATTAAGGGAAACAAAGGAATAGTTCGAGAGTAAAGGTGGTTGTAGTTACAGCTGTGACACCTTGCTCATGGGGTTCTTTTACAGCATAGACTTGTGCGAGGCCTCCTGACTCTTCTTCTTGGGTCGCAATAGTGTGAGCTAAATTCTATTGCCCAACTGGCTTTGTTTTGCCATCTCTACCTTTTCCTCGACCACAAGTATCAGCTCACACTTAAGCAGGGGTCGTATTTTGAACTTGTGAACCCTCTCAACATTCTAGACAGTCTTTAATCAAGTGGCTTTTAGAACCATACTTGAAACAACCTCCAGTCAACTTACGGCAGTCCTAAGAATGCTTTCTCTCGTAGTACTAACAGAACGGCCAGCGCACAGACTTGTGTGAACCCTTCTTTTCATCCTAGGTGTTATTTTTCTGATGCGAACGGTTTGGCCTAAAGCTTCGCTTAACGTTTCTACCAGCGTTTCACAGGTCGCTGTCCCTTTTGGACACTCTCTCAGCCATTTACTTTCCAGCTCCAACTTCAGTTCGTAAATCCTTAATCTCCTCAATAGCTTTGGCCTTGTCCACCAGCTCATCGAAGTTCACATTATCATGAGTTACCAAGTAAAGCTGGATATCATGATGTAGTCGGAAACTAAATTGCTGACAATAATCTTTCCTATGCGAAACCATCTCTGATACGTACTGGCTCAGTCGCACAGATTCTGCCTCATACTCAGCCGCTGATAGTTCACCTTGCACAGGGTTAATAAACTTACGCTTGTGAGCTTCCATATATTTCTCGCCCATAAACTTTTTTTTCAAAGTTCTTAAGAAGAATTCCCATGTCAATTTATTCGCGACAGTTCCTTGTCTCATGGTATTCCACCAACGATGTGGACCGCTAGTGAGTAAGGACACAATATATCCCAACATTTCATGGTTAGAACATGCCATTTGCTCAAGGATTTTCTCAACACCCTCAAGGCAATATTTAGCTTCGGTAGGTCCAGCTGCTCTAATACCACTAAATTCTCTACCACCCAGAGCTCGCAGACGCTGCAGTGGCAAACCATGATTTACAGGTACAGGGTTGGCACCAACAACTCACTAAAAAGCTCCAATCATTTCCTAAACCAAACACTCCATGCTTTCTTCCAAGATATTCACCCTGTGAGGTCGCTCTTGCATCGTTAAAGTCAAAATACCTTCTTAAGAATTAGCAGCTTCATTCACATGGTTTGATTCACTCTACGAGGAGGCATTCTTGTTTATTCTAAACGTACATAAGATATTGAATTAGGTAAGACTTCAAACACACTTAATTGGGTATCCAAAACTTAATACAATTCACCACACATAACTCATACACAACACAATTTGCAAAACATAACTTACTTATTGGATTGGGAAATAGCAGAGAGATAATCTAAGGCGTAATCCTGAAAAAAATATAGTTGAACCAAGGGCGATGTCGTTCCTAGTCCTACCCCAAATAAGCAATTTCACACACATAACGCTTAAAAATATTGGCGAAGTTACCTTACCAATTCTGGCGGACTCGCTTCGCCAATTCTAGTGAACACACCTCACCACCTTGGCGAGCTTACCCATCGATTGGTTAGTCTAGTGAACAAAGCTCTAATACCAAACAATGTGACACCCCAAACCCGATCGAGTCAGGTCGAGCCAAATCTGACGAGCTACATTACAACCTAACCTCTAACATATGATTTACTTGTGACAATAGTGCATTAAATAAAAACAATGCAGCGAAAATATTTTCATACATAAAATGTAGACGTGCGACCTTACAAAACATCAAAGGAAAGGTACGTATGTCAAACAATAGAAAGACTTAAGGGTTCACATACATTGAATAATATAAGCTCACTTAGCAACATTCAACATGAGTTCGGACACACAAACTATGAGTTCGCACAATGACATAAGTTTCCATACAGTAGTATAGGTTCGTTAGATACCAATATCTCATTTAGTACTAAGTTCACAATATGCAGTATAGTTTCGCAAACAAACAGTCGTCACAACAAAAGGTATCATACATGCATGGGTTTTCATACTTTAATAAGGCTCGTATGCATGTATAGGTTCACTAAATCAAGGGTACGCATGTAATTTTTAGAATCACAAACATACAGGGATAAAAAAATGATACATAGTAATAAATTTGACTCGTATATTTTTATAGCAAATCAACGTAACACTCATGCATGAAAAACATCAATTTATTCATAACAAGAGATAATCAAATATTCCAAGTCATGATTTGCAAAACAAAATAACTACAACTTAAAGGAACTATTTGGATAATAGAATCAAAATATAATAAGTCTAAAGCCCTCATAAAAATAAACCCCATTGTCTATGTTCCTAGGTTCGCCAATATCTATTCAAGAGTGAGCCTCACCAAGTCATTTACCTCACTACTACTATTTGCTACCTACTTATTTACGAAGTAAGAGAGGAGTGTGTGAGTTCATTGAGAACTCAGTGAATAATCAAGAATCAATAAGGTGTGCTTTAAAATTGAGCTTTAAAAATAGAAAGAAAACTTAGTCTTAAAATCGTTTTGCGTGCTAGGTTCGCGGGCGAGGTTATGAGACCCAGTTTGCAGATTCTGTAAGAAAACAACAATTGTAAAACAATTTCGCATGTGTTATTGAAAATTATACTTAAAAACTAAGGTTGTGCCATTTTGAAAACATAATCTATATAGCATGAAATCATGCTCACATACTTATCTTATCAAAATGGTTGAGAAACATAGAATATGTTCTCACTCTTAACACACTTATAAGAATTTTTCTCTTGTGGATATGCGGATCTCCTTATAACGCCTCAGAATGACTCAAAGAGTCCTTATAACATGTTCCATAAGTGCAGCACGAAGTAATACACACTCTTGTACACCAACATGTCTCAGTGAATGGAGCGTAGCTCGACATTCTCTTATCTCTTCACATGTCCTAGGGCCACAACATCCAAAATCACAAAAACAGATAGGTGAGTACTCATCATCCTTTGGTATACCAATATATCCAACATGGCTCGCAAAGGAGCACGCAGAGAGACATATCACAGAGAGCTCGCATAGGGAGATTGCTTATCACAAAGAGCTCGTACAAAAGCTTAGAAAAACACAATTTATAAAATCGTTCTATAAAACATACTTAAAAACATCGACTTGTTTTCGCATAAAACATATTTTTAAAACACAACTTAAAAAAATACATGTCTTGAAAACAGTCTCAAAACTTGAAAACAGGGTTTTGTCGAAAACTTACTTTAGAAGCTTAGTTTAAAAAACAAAGTTCTTGAAACCATAACAATTCGCACACAAGATACGAAACTTAAACATTCATGTTGAAATTCATGATAATGAACATACTTATGACGATCCAGATCACTCATTGAAACATTAAGAAACTGACAAGCTTGGCTTTGCTTCTATCCTTGCTAGTGGATGATTTCGTTGGTTTGCAATATAAACAAAAACATAGATTACTTAAATAGACCATACTTACAGAATTTACACATATAAGCAAACCTAGCTTTTTGGTCAATCACCTAACAAGACAGAGAATTACCATGGATGTTACGAACTTGTCTCAGAATAAAGACTTAATAGCAAAATATTCAATGAGAGAATTCTCATGAATTAAGCGTTGTATTTATAGACCTAAGTGTTTTGAAAATCTTAGAATACCCTACTTCAATTAGGAAATGTGTTAGTTGCATGTAAAGTATTCCTAGATACTTCATATCTTTATTTCTAATTCGAGTATGACTCAATCTTTGACTGGCGAAGCCCTAGTTCGTAATTCAACTGGAAAACCCCTAGTTCACAATTCAACTGAAAAACCCTAAATTTTCAATTCAACTAGCAAACTCCTAGTTTGCAACTTACCTAGGGAACTCTAGCTCACCAAACATATTGGTAAACACTATTGAAATAAATCTGGCAAACACCTTATCACGTCTTTTGGTGTATACTGCTTCATCAAAACACTTGGCGAACTCCTTGCTAATAATCTTTTGGTGAACTCCCTAGTTCGCTGAAGCACTAGTGAACACCTAGTTCACCGAAACACTGACAAACCCTTACTTGCAAGGCTAAAACTTCTAGACTCGGTCTTGAGATGTTACAGTTGTAGAGGGAACATTGTGGTGTTTAGGCATCAAGGTTAGGTGGTATGAATGAGGCAATGGGAGGAGGGTTTGGGAAATAAAATCATGGAAATATATTTACTACGATGGTAGTATCGACTGGTCCTTTAAGGCGACACCGTGATAATGGTATATGGCGTAAAACCATAGATAAAAGATGCTATGGCAGTTTGGTATAATGTATGTAGTGTAAGACTATGGATGAAAGACGCCATGGCAACATGGTACAAGATATAAGGCATATGGCGGAAGACCATAGATGAAAGACGCTATGGTAGTCTGGTATGAGGTACGTAGCGTAAGACCATTGATGAAAGATGTCATGACAACATCGAACAAGGTATAAGGTATATGGCGTAAGACAATAGATGAAAGACACTAAGGCAGTCTGGTATGAGGTATGTAGTGTAAGACCATGTGTGAAAGACGCCATGATAGTATGGTACAAGATATAAGGTATACAGTGTAAGACCATAGATGAAAGATGCTATGGCAACCAAGTATAATAAAAAAGACCATGGATGAAAGACTTCATAGCATTATATGATAGCACACTAGGATGGCGAATCGGTGTAAAACCATGGATGAAACACTCCATGACATCCATAAAGATAGTCTGTTGGGATAGTAAACACGAAGATAGTTTACTAGGACAATAAACACAAATATAGTCCACTAGGATAATAAACACAAGGTAAGTTCACCAGGACCAAGGAAATACGTGGCGAGAAGGGTGTAAGACCTTAGCTTGACTAAGGCAACCAAAAGAGTTCTTCATTATGTTGACGTAAATAGCCCGTTAGGACATTAAACATAAGTGTTGTGTTGAGTCAGACCATGGTGGTATGGCATTATGATATTACGAAAAGTCCATCAAGATGGTGAACATGGAAAAGTCTGCCAAGATGTAAGACGTAGGACCTCAATGGGAGAGTTCACTACACTAGAGGTATGCCATGGGTAAGATAGAAAGGGTAGCATGAATAACTATAAATTACAGAATAAGTGAGGTGCACCCTAGGGGTGTGGATCTCTGGAATAATAAAGGGATTCACCAAGCGCAATGCAAAGTGGGGCCAACAGTACTTAAAATTTGCCAAGTGTGACATGAAATTCAAATTGAGAGACCAAGCCAGCCATCGGTCATCAATATGGAGTAGTAAAAGCTGTATGTGTATGTAGAGTGGCACTCGCAGAAGCCTCGCCTTGGAGGTTAAGGCAAACATAAGAATTGTAGAATCATATTCAAATAATGAAATTGTACACAGAAACTAGGGTCATAGGAAATCATTACAGTTTTTTTAGTGTATGATATCAGTGGCAATTAGGCCTATGTTTTCAAGTTGTTCTTATATGTAACTGAATTAATTATGGTTGTATAGTAAAATTAAACAGGTTCTTGTAACATCAGTACTCGGACCTAGCAGTCGGGTCGGGTATGGGGTGTTACAGTATCAGTTTGTGATAGAAGTTGAATAGAGTAAGGAAGTGACTTTGGTTTATTGCAGCACTGAAGATCAGCCAATAGATATTTTGACTAAGCCTCTAGGAAAGTTGAGGTTCGTAAAGCTTAGAAATGAAACTAGTGTTTGCAGCATGGTGGCTAAGGAGGAGTGTTGCAAGATGGCCAACTATGCAACAACTCATACAAGTGGCAACCAGTCCAAGTGCAAGCCAAAGTGGAGGATAGTCTAAGCAGAAGAATATTGGCGGGCTCTTCATCTGCAGCGAGCTTGGTGGATTGTCCAAGTGAGAACAAGCTTGTGAGAACATAAGCTTAGAAGAGCTTGGCAGATTGATCACATGCGAGGTATATTCCCAGAGTATGTTTACGGATTGTACCCATAGATTCATGAAAATATTTTGGTGTGTGCTACAAAAGTTATGTTATGCGTGTTTAATAAAACCAATCTTATTTGGTAGGATTTTTTTATATATTTAGGTGATAAATGGAGTGTTTAGGGGTTGTACAAGTTACGTTTTATATTTTCAAGATCGTATTAGTGGGATTAGTTGAGTTTTTTCATGAATCAACTAATATATATTGAATTATTTGTATTTGAAAAGCTGAGTTGATGAAATATAGCAAGTCAAATTGGATTGCTAATTATTTATTTTTTCTTTGTTTGTTTGTTCATAACTCTAACAAGTAGTTTGTCTGCCTAGGTTGCCATATTGTTATTATATAAAGCAATTAATAAGAGTTATTGTCTCGATCATTTGTAAGGTTGTTAAGGTTTTCTCGTGTAGTGGTTGTCGTTGATTTGAAGAAACCTGTCATTCCTTACATCTGAATTGATGGGAAACTTCAGTGAATAGGGTATGAGGGCTTCCTTCAATTCGTTATAGTTGTGGATGCTTTAGACACACATAAGGTAATTGTCCAACTATTGTGAACAAAGGTGATACTGGTGTTAATGTGCAGTCGGTTGAGTGCCTGAAGTAACCTAGTCAACCAAAGTATGGGTTATGGATGTAAGTTGCTAGTTGAAAATGACGATCAACGATGCAGGAAAGAGAGTTTAGAAGAATAAGGCAACTTCTCAGAACAAGAAAAAACTGAGAATGCCGAGATATAAGGCTTTAAATCACGTGGATGATGATCAAATTGAGGTGGGAAATAAGGATTTTGTTCTGAAAACTAGGGAAGTGAATCCTATTCCCATTCATGATTCACGTCTCAGGTCACATAACAGAAGAGGAAAGAATGTACTGATTGATAGAGACTTGATCGACTCCAACTATTCTCATAATTCCAATTTAGCCCAATCTAACAAAGTGGGACTAGGGCCATGCAAAGGAGTTGAGGTGCATCCAATAGTAAAAATGGCTGACTAAAATGGGAGTTAATGATGAGTCGAATGAAGGAGAGGTCGCAGTACAACAGGTCATTGAACAAAAAAAAGACTTTGGAAGAAAAGACTCACAGGGTGGTGGTTATAGTTAATCCTGAAGAATATAATACTTTGAGTCAATCCCAAAGACAAGTAAGGAAGACCATGGTTTACCAGAATAAAGATAGGTCATTGGCCATGAAGAAAGCTACTAAATGTGGTCTCAAGGTTAGAAAAAAAATCAAAATTAGGGCGTTGCCCAAACCATTACTGGCTGAATGGGGTAACATCATTATCTCAACAGTTTAAGCAACATGAAATGATTTTGGCTCAAGGTTTAGGTGAGGGTCCACAATAGGAACAACTTATGCTTTTCATAAACTGAGTATTCTTACTTTTCATAACACTTAGGTTAGTGGTGCTAAGGCTAACTAGGTCATTCGAAAGAGTAGCTTTGATTGTTCATATCATGTTGAGGCATGTGATTTTTTCGGTGGGGTTTGGATCCTCTAGAGATCGAGTATTACCATAGAGGTCATTAGTGTTTTTAGTCAATTCATTCATTTGCATTGTAAAGAGGATGGTTCGACTAGTTGTTTTTCTTCACGGTTGTGTATGTGAGTCCGTCAGCTATGAAGTGGAAATCATTTGGAGTTGTTTGCTAGGTTAGTGTCACCTCTAAATGTGTCTTGGACCTTAGGGGAGATTTCAAATCTGTCTTATCTCAGGAAGAGGGCAAGGGAAGAGCAAGTGGTAGAGGTGGCGTTAATGATTTGTTCATTAATTTTATGTTTGATTTTGGTTTACATGATCTTGGTTGCTCGAGACTATTTTTTACTTGGGCGAAGGGGTCTTTTCAACAACGACTTGATAGGTGTGTTTGTAATTATCAGTGGTTGTCCACTTTTCATTCTTCTCATGTCAAGAATCTTGAGAAGTTGAAATCTGACATCCTTTTATCCCTTGAACATAAATAGCTCGCATAAGAGGAAGGCCCATCTAATAGCTCGCATAAGAGGAATTGAAAGATGCCTTGAGTCTAGATCATCCCCTTATCTATTTGATCTTGCTCAAAATTTGTAAGGTGAGTTAAAAGATGTCCTCTCTCAAGAAGAAAGCCTTTGATACCAAAAATCAAGAGGAGGGTCTCCTATTCGGGGTGGCTTTTATAAATTTTCTAAAGCTTAGCTTAGTGCAATTTCTTCCCCAACCATTGATTAGGAAGTTAAGAATGTCGTTTTTGTATGACACCTTTGAAAAAATCGAGAATTAATGGGATTCATGTGTCATTTTATCAAAAGAATTGGGTGTATATAGGGAGAAGTGTTTGCAGTTTTGTAAAAGGTACCATGAATGGAGAAAAGTTGAGTGGTTGGCTTAGCAAAACCTTAATTGGTTTTGATCCCTAAGGTTCATGTTACTTTATACTTTCACCAATTTAGGTCGATTAGTTTGTGTACTACGATATACAAAACTGTTACGAAGGTTATTATGAATAGGCTTAAATCCTATCTTTTTAAATGGATTTTGCCTAATCAGTTAAGTTTTGTTTCGGGTAGGTGCATCATAAATAATATCATTATTTCTCAAGAAGTTATTCACTCTATGAGAAGGGAGAAAGGGGGAAAGGGATGGGTGGCCATAAAAGTGGATCTTGAAAAAGGTTATGATCGTCTTGATTAGAATTTCATAAATGATATGTTTGTGGACATTGGTATCTTATCCAGTTTATGACGTATAATTATGTATTGTATCACTTCAATTTTAATACAAGTGCCATGGAATGGAAGCTTGACAAAGGATTTCCAATAGACAATGGGCATTCGACAATGTGACCCATTATTTCCTTATATTTTTGTTCTTTTGTATTTAGAGATTAACTTAGCTTATTTCTTATATAGTAAATCAAAGATTATGGAAACCTTTGAGACTTTTTAAAGGTGACCCACTAATTTCCCATTTATTTTTTTTTGGTGATTTGGTTTTGTTTTCAGAAGCTTCCATAGATAAGAGAAAGGTGATTAAGAAGGCTATGAAGATTTTTCTATAAGTTATCAGGGCACAATATTAGTTGTTAAAAAAATATTTACTTTTTTGCTAATGTTGAGGTTTCGTTGCAAAATGGGATTTGTAATGAGTTTGGGTATACATTGGAGAAGGACCTTGGGAAATATCTTGAAGTCCCACTTTTGCACCAATGCGTTACTAAGACAACGTTTCAATTTTTCATTAGCAACATGCGAAAAAAGCTAGCGGGTTGGAAACTAAGAATTTATCCCTTGCGGGGAGGTTGACATTAGCTAAAGCGGTGTTAGCTGCTATTCCTATTCATGCCATGCAATTTATGGTTATTCCTAAGGGCATTTTTCTTTATGTGGAGAAGATAATCCATAACTTTTTTTGGGTAGCTCGGATGAGATTCGGAGAATAAATCTTGTGAAGTGGGACACTCTATGTCGACCCATTGAACAAGGTAGTTTAGGTCTCAAACGTACTGAACAACAAAATGGAGCTTTTCTAATGAAGTTAGGCTATAATCTGGTAAGTCTATTGAATTAGCTTTAGGTATAAGTTTTGAGAATTAAATATAAGTGGGGTCATGACTTACCGATTACTTTCCTTGCTCGAAATTGTTCACCATTGTGGAAGGGCATTGTGAAGGTTTAGGAGGAGGTTAGGAAATTCCTAGTTTGGAATATAGGTAATGGTGCCACAATTGATTTTTGGCATGATCCATGGATGGTGGAAGCTGGAATCTTATTTGATCATTGTGTTTCGCCTGAGAAAGTTATCAATTGTCATCGTCCAATTATGTCCATGCTCAATGCGGATGGTGATTGGAATTGGGAAGAGCTTAATGGTTTGCTACCCCATTCTATATGTAACCTTGTTGCTAGTCGAAGACCCCCTCGAGGGTAGGATATTAATGATTACATGGGAAGGTTGTGGAACAAAGAGACGAGATTCTCTTCTAAATCTGCTTATGAAGCGTTGATGTGACGAAATTTTTTGTAGGAGGATCGAAAGTGGAGCATGTTGTAAGGTTATAAAGGGCTTGCTTGGGTGAAATTGTTTCTTTGGCTTACGATCAATGATAAAGTTCTCACTAACATGAATTGTGTCAAAAGACATTTAGCTAACGATGGGAGCTGTCGACACTTTGGTGGGGTGAAGGAAACTACGAAGCATGTTCTTCGAGGTTGTTTTTCGGCTCTTGTTGTTTGGTGCAACATCATTACTCCTACCTCCTTGAATGATTTCTTGAGCATGAGTTTGAAAGAGTGGATCATTGAAAACCTAATAAATCCCTTGCAATTCGTGTTAAACGATGGTGATTGGGGGATTAAGTTTGACGACATTTGTTGGTTGTTGTGGCTTTGACGTAATACTCGGATATTTAACTATTATGTACTAGGCTGTGTTTGATAAATCATTGTAAATTTTCAAAATTTAATATTTTAAATGTGTTTGATAACCATTTTAACTTTTTACTTAATATAAAATTTTCAACAAAAAAATGTTCAATAAGATAAGTAGATAAGCAGCTACTAATCACTTAATGTAGAAAATATTAAGTTAATTTTATTTTATTAAAAATTAAAATAAATTATATTTCTTTTAAAAATGAGATATTCAAATGAACATATTTTTCTTTCATCCAAAACTATCTAAAATAATATAAAATATTATATTAATGAGATTAAAATAATCTTTTGAAAATCAATGTTTAACTTTATCAAACAAAATAATTATATTCAGTACTTATATTTATTAATATATCAAACAATTTTCTAATATAAATTCAACATTTATAAAATTTAACAATAAAAATTCAGTGTTTAACTTTTCAACACTTAAATTTTCAGTTTATTAAACACACCCTTAGTAATTGACTTTTTCATATCAAAAGATGTAATGGAAACCATGAGATAAAATAAGATCATATTAAGAGAACAAATTTTATCCTAAAGAAATTTAGGATATCCTATGAGGGTAGCACACTTATAACAAGGTTATTGTACAAGCACTTAATGAGTAGCTTTTGTAATAGTATATAATAAGGGATAGTTCAATCATGATACTATAATGAAATGATTTCATGATTAATAATGTTGTAATTAATAGGTGAAGAGTCGAAACCTAATTACAAATTATTTTAGCCCTAATTATATATGTCCAATCGGTCCTTCCACTAGCTTGAGATAACTAGAAACAAATTGCATGTAGAATCGATAATCTGGAATGAATGAAAACATTAAGTAAGAGAAATGGATTGCATGTATTTACTACCCGCAGTGAATGCATTTTCTTTTTGGGTACAAAAATGACTTAAAATTAATTTAATTTATTTGAATTATTATTTAATTGATTTAAGTAAATAATTGAAGTTTGAAAAGAGAATTAAACTAATTAGTCATCGTAGATTTATTGAATGAGGCAATTAAATTCATTTCATCATAGGTTTAATATAATAAAATTGTTATGAATTTAACAAAAAATAGTTATAGGGTTGGGTAAATTATAAATTGTAGATAAAAATCTGGATAACACATATAGTTGTAATCTAATACACAAAAGGCCTAATAGGCCCAATTATATGAGAAGGGAATTAAACCCTAGTATTCCCTAGGGTGTGCCGCCGCCCCTTGTGTTACAATTCTAATGGAACATTGTGCTTTTATTAAAATATTATTATTTAATTACATATTATTCAAGCATAACTCTTGTTCCATATTTCTATAAATAGAAACTATGAGCTAACCTAATTTTACCTTTTGAGAGTATCGTTATTCTATCAGAAAATAGTGACAATTTATTTTTAGAATAAATTTTATTTTTTATGAAAAACTCATAATTTCTGGTTCTTATAGAGAGGATTAACTTTCCCACTAAAAGTTAAGAAAATTTTAATTTTGTGCACTTGGTTTTTTTTGTTTAAGTCTACACTCTAAGCAATTCTGAGTTAAAGGATAGGAGAGACGGTTGTTCGGTAAAAAACCGAGAAACAACGTAGATCGCATCGTACAAAGCACAAATACTATTTCAGTTAAAAGTTTATTACTATAAATATCACAAGGTTTGGTTTTAAGAAAAAATTTAAACGTTCTCTTTGCCTAAAAACACTATTTTCTAAATCGATTTTTTCAACAATTGATATCAGAACCAGGTTGTGCTATGTTTATAATATAAATCGATATCAAATTTTGTCTCTTTCTCTCAGTGTTTGATTAATGAGATAAGAAATGACATTATTAAATTGAATGCATGTTTGGGATTATTATGCATGTGAATGAATGTATATTTTATTTTATAAATGTTATAAAGTAATTTTGCCAAAGGTTGTGGTTCCTATCATTAAATTGGTTGAAGTTTTGGTTTTTCATATTTATTGGGTTTGTAATTAGATCGTGAACTATCATCTTCACGTAGGATTTTTTTTATTTTTGTAAAATTAGAAAATTCATGTGAGCCAAGTATAGGCTAGGTTTTTTTTTTAACCTAAAACTTTTGGGGAAACCAAAAAGGTGAGGTCAAAGACAATGCAATTGAAACCGAAACCAAAATCGAACGAGGAAGCGCTAGCCCGACAGGGTGGCTAGTTGGTGGTGGGCCAATGGTGAGCTAACCGACGATGGATGACAATAATATTTGGTAGTGGTGGAGGCTCGGTCGATAGTGAAAGTCACTTACGATTATTTTCGAGTTTTTAGATTTTAGGATTATTTTTGGCAAACAGGTTCCTTTTGGAATTTGGGATGTGGAACCCACAAGATGTTTGATTTTTACCTGGAAAGCCAAAAGAATGCTTTGAGAAAAACATTATAAATTTAATTATTTTATTTTTCCTTAAAGATGGAGCCATGGAAATGTTTGAATGGTTAGAGTCAATTTAATTTAGAAATTTTATAGTATTCTATATGTGATTGTATGAAATTAAATTAACATGTAAGTTCATGCATATATAATATAAGCATGCCATATAGTTTAGAAAAAAGAATGTCATTTATAATTGTCATTGCATATTTAATCATTCATGGTTGAAACCGAAATAAAAACATTGTATTATTTTTTAAAATATTGAATGGGAGAAGTTCCTTAAAGAAGACCTACAACTTTCATCAATAATCTTTATGTGATGTCATGATAATATATCGAGTCAATTTTACCTAGGTAGCATCCCAAGATGAGAGGAAGAAGAAAGAAAGAAAGAAAATATAAAATAAAAAGAGATATATAATGAGAAGGTAATATTTTTTTGTTTTTTGTTTTTGCCACATAGCTAATTTTAATTTGTTATATATTTTTTTAAAAATACGCTTAATAGTTGAACTAATAAAAGAATCAACTTGAGAAAAAAAAAGTAGTTGAGGTACTAATTTGTAGGATAACCTTTCATAAAAAAATAAACTTAACAGTTTGGGTATCGGAGATAACAACTTGAGAAAAATAGTTTAGATATCACTTTTGAGTAAAAATAATTTAGGTACCAAGATAAAAAAATAACATAATTTAAATAACAATCCGTAGGTTAAGCCTTTAAATTTCTAAATTATTATAAAAAAAGAGAGCATTTCAAATTAATATTGTTTATTGATTTAATTAACGCTCAAACTTAGTTTTCTAGGTTAATTATGAAATAAAAAAGGTTTGAATTCAATTAAAATAGTAATATATAATTATTGTGCTTATTTCACTAAAAAATAATTTAAGAAAAGTTTGTCAAACAATAAAGATTTAAAAAAATAAAGAATAGAATTTGTTAATACATTGAGTTTGATAGTCAAGATCGTTGATAGGAAAATATTGGAGTTATGTAAATCTAAATTTTGGTTTCTCGAATATTTTCCAAAAGCGAAGCAGTAAATATCATCTATTGATGAGATCCATGAACAATAGAATAAAATCTAAATTTTGGATTTCTCAAGTTTCTTTTACAGTAATTTACTCTTTGGAATCGCTACAAATTTATTCTTGATCAGTGCTTGATCTAGCTGTTCGCTCCTGCCCTTTTTCAATATTTTTGTTGAATATCATTGGGCCTTACGTCATTATAAGAACATAGTGAAATTGTAGTGCTCATAGTTAGGATTTATTTTTTAATTATATTATTAAGTCTAAATAGTTCATATTTTAATTATTTGATTAAAATTATGATGTGAAATTTTTTTGTAAAAACCTTTAAAATAAAAATAAATAAATTTCAATTTCAGCATGAGAAGCATATATAAAAGTAGATATGAATAAATAACCCCGAGCTTGAGAACTTAACACGAAAAAACTCGAACCCAAACTCATTTTAAACTTGATTTGATTAAAAAGTTAAAAATTCGATCTTAAAAAGGTCTAAACTTAAAAAAATCTAAGCTCAAAAAATTTGAACTCGGAAAAACTTTAACTTAAAAAAATACAAACTCAAGACTCACTTCAACTTAAACTAAAATTTAGTAATAAAAAAAATCAAACTATAAGTAAATATTTTTATAAAAGCTTTAATAATTAGTTTTATTCAAGTATTTTCTTAATTGATTAATATATAATGAAATGGTATTTTTTGAGAAAATAAAATTACCTCATTTTTAAATTCTTTTTCCTTTAATTATTTGACATTGCATTTAGCTTCTAATTCTTGAAATATAAATTTATATTGGATAATTTAATTCTTAAATTATATGATTTAGATCTAAGAAAAATTTATATGTTATCAAGTAATATATTTTGTTGGTATTCTTCATTTTTATTTTATATTCGGAGTTTGTAGGTGTCACTCCCAATAAGTGTTAGAGTAAAGGTAGTAAGTGTTCGGTGCAATGATAAGTCACATTATATTGTTAAGGGGAGACACATGTTTGAACCCTTGGAGATGACATTATTGAGAGGAGCAATTAAAAATTTTAAACATAAATCATAAAACAAACATAAAAAATATATAAAAAATAGAGAAATTATAAAAATCAAAAGCTACATTAGGGTTTAAACTTTCATCAGAAAAATAATTTTTTTATAATTAACCAAAGTTTAATTTTAAAGATTTATTCTTAAAACATATAATTTGTGAGGTTAAATATTAGTACGTGAAACTATCATATAATTTAATTATAATAGAGAGATCATAATCATAATTTATTATAAAGCAATCTATACCTAACATAACTTTTTGTCATTTGAATTAATAAAAATAATTTATATAAAAAGTATTTTTAATTAGTAAAGAAATAATATTAATCATTATAATAAATAATTATAGTATAAATAAAATTATATAAAAAGGTTGAAGCCCCGACAAAACATTCTAGTTATATATTAATTTGACCAATGAATAAAGTTAAGGGTAAATACGATGTAAAATTTTGGATTTCTCAAAAAAAAAAAAATCCACCATTTTCTTGAGAAAGGTCATTACTCATTTGAAATAGAACAAGAAAAAAACAAACGGAAAAAGAAATAGGAAAGGCGTGTGACAAAGAAAAAAAATCCATCTCCATTTGAAAAAAGAAAAACTACTGGTAACAGCTAAGCATAAGCAAATGACGCGTGGACCTTATTTCGTTAAAATTACAAAAAAAAAAAAATGGCCGCCAGTTTGCAAAATAAATAAATTAATGAATCTCTAAACTTCACTTTTTTAATTAAAATTTCCAATCTATAAAATGTATTAAAATAAACAAATATTTATAATAATAAAGAAAAAGATTAACGAGGACTTAATCGGTGTCTAGAAATATACATTATGAGTTCCCTTGGAAATATTTTGGTTAAAATCGGAATTTTAATAAATGTGATTTTTTTTCAATTTATTTTAATATATTTATAGCCTCTTAAGATGAGTAAAGAAAGAAATGTTTATTTAACTAAATATTTATTTACAAAAATTGTAGGTTAGTGTTGAATAGTTTAAAGAGAAATAGAAAAGGAAAGTTGTTAAGACAATAACATAATTAGTATATGGAGGACAAATTTCAAACCCATTCCACATTATTATTATTATTATTTTGCATGAAAAATTGGTTGATATATTAAAATTACACGGCTTAAGGCAAAGATGAAAAGACATAGTCAGAATAGAAAATGAAAAGACAGAGAAATTAAAAAGCCTAAACTAAAAGCCAACACAACCTAAAAAACAATCAAAACCAAAATAGCATAAGAAAAACCACCCTGAACCCAAAAAAACTGCAGCTAATTTCAAAACCCAATATCTGCCAACAGACGTATCGCTTCTCCTTCTGAAAAAGATCTTAAGATTAGGAAGAGAAGAGAACGAAGCTTTGAATCCATAACTGGAGGAGCGGTGAGTCTTCACCATTTTCAAAGCTGAGTCAAGAAAAACCCTGGTATTTTTTATTCTAAGCCAATCGATCCATCATCGCCGTCGTCTTCACAAAATCAAGAACTCCATCTGGCCAGACACCACAAGCCTATTGCCTCCGGCCTTCCAGCGCCAGTGTGTGAGCAGTCCTATTAACATTTCGGGGCACAAAAGTGTAAGTTACAAAATCAAAGCATTTTTCCAGCAAACTAATTTGATACGTTATTGGCCTAAGAACTGATTTATCTTTTTCCTTTTTCTTAATGTTCTTGATGACTGTTAAAGAGTCCCCTTCAACAATCAAATGCCGATAACCCATCTTAACTACAAACAAAAGAGCCCTTTCACATGCTGATGTGAGCACATTTACGCCAACAAAGCAAACCGATCCGGAGGTCTTACCATTAGGACCTATTACCCGTTCTAAGGCAAAGAAATTCAGGGAAGTCTTGTTCCTTACTTGTGCAACGATTCCAGATTCATTCGATCATGTTCATGCCTTTGAACATAGGCTTTATAACATGTTGCATGCTGATATGTGACATATCTCTGTTATATTACTAGTTCATGCGTTTAAGTATGTATATGTTATGCTAAGTACGTTTCTGCAATTGGGTTGATAGTATTTGTATTGTTTCTAAATTGTAAGTGTGTTAAAGAATAAGAATTGCAAGTGTTCCAGCTTGTAATTGTGATTTCCATTAAATTTACAAGACTTTGATGGAAGTTTGATATGTTTTGATATAGGTACAATAATGGATAGCAGCTTAAGGCCTCATTTCTAGCTCGGTTGAAGCTCAAATATGTGCGTGCAGCTCCTCTCAGCTCGAAATAGTTCAGAAAGTTCGTTTCCAACTCATTTCAGCTCAGTACATTTCCAGCTAGCTCAATTTCAGCTCCACCAGCTCAACTCTAGCTAACAAGTCCAGATGTAGCTGGAAGGTGTCCTACGTGTCGGGGAGTGTCCCATACACATGTGACAGCCTAGGTGGCATCCCAGTATGTATAGCACACACGTAACAGCCTTGACACATGTGTGTGCATGTGTGGCCGAAATCAGCCCTCTTCTCTACATATGACGCTAAATTCAAAGGGATAAGAACAAGAGTTCAAATGTTTGAATTTCAAACGTTTTGGATAAGAACAAGAGTTTAAATTTTTGAATTTCAAACGTTTCACACATATTCAATGTGTGGCTGGTATTTGATGGCGCCAAGAGAGGATATAACTCCTTCATATTCAAATTTGAATTCTGTATTTACAGCCACTAATTCAAATTCGACAACCCCTTCCTTGTACTTATAAATAGATGTTCAAACAATGTAATCTGGTTAGATGATTTTTATTAAACAAATACTTGTGAGAATTTTCTCTCAATTTCGGTTCTTCATTGAACTTTCTTTTGACATTTCAGACTTAGTTTGTCGTGTCAAAACTTCCTTGATACTTAGGGTTCCTAAATTGCTATCTAGAGGGTCCAAGTCCTTCGACGTGAAACATATTCGATTCAGGTTTGCATAGTCTATTGTGCAGGTTCTTTCGAGTTTTTCGTCTCCAATTTTATTTTTTTATATGTTGAATTTTGTTCCTTTTTTTTGTTTTGTTTGTGTGTTGTTTATGCTGCAGAAAGGATGTTGCTATAATCCTAGATCCGTAATCCTTCAAGGTTCGTGGTTTCGATAAGCAACGCCTTATCAAGTGGTAATCAGAGCTTAGGTTGGATTTTGGCACGTTCTGCACCAAAAGAAAACAAACAAAAAAAATAAAAAAAATTATATATTGATCAAAGTTTAAAAAAAGCAAAAAAAAAACAAAAAAAATTTCGAATATCAAAGTTTAAAAGAAAAAAAAATTCGAAAAATATATATAATAAAATCAGTTTTTGAGATTTTGTGCAAATTACAAAAGAATAGTGTTGAATTGTGTGTGACATGTTGGAAGCTACTCAAATTACACCTTGAATTGCGTGAAAATCATCCGAAACAACTTTTCTTGTTTGATTCGGTGATAGAATTATTGTAAGCATTTCTTTTGTAGTAAGTTGTTGAGTTTTTTTTTCCTTTCTTGTTGTCATCCTCGTTTCTTCGTTTTTTTTCTCTTTCTTTGCCAGTCCTATATCTTTCTTTAACTATTTGTTTCTTTAGCCTTTATTTTTTTTCTTTCTTTTCCCTTTTTCTTGTAAGTTTGACATAGTTAATAAGTCCGAAGGATCGGGTTAGTTCCCTAAAGAACTGATTACGAGTGATCGAGTGGAAAAAGGCATTGAGCGTTGTGAGAATAGAAGGGGAGACAAAAAAAGCCATTCAAGCATTCTCTCAAGTGAAACATGAGCGCTGAGTGTATTTTGAGTGCACCGTTCTTTGGAGTGAAAACCGAGAGGTTTTGTGAGTGTGCTGTGAGGACTTTTATTATTATTTTTGTTTTACTTAACTTTTTATCAGTATTCTTTGTGTTGTTTAAGTATGACGGGATCAGAAGATCGTATTTGTGATGAAAATCAGCCATCAGATTTGCAAATACAGGCTCTTACTCGCACCTTGCAACGTCTGTTAGAAAATGCATTAGAGCCTATACATTCTCGTTTGGACAAGATCGATGGGGGTGGTTCCCAATCTGTCCATAATGAACAGAATGATGAAAATGATGTCGAACATTCACCAAGGGTGAATCAACGATCAGGACGCGCAGTATATGATAATATTTCTAACATAAAAGTTGCTATACCTTCATTTCAGGGACGAACAGATCCTGATGCATATCTTGCTTGGGAAAGCAGGGTAGAACATGTTTTCGAGTGTTATAATTACTCAGAACAGAAGAAGGTTCGTTTGGCTGTGATGGAATTCACAGGCTACGCTTTGATCTGGTGGGATCAATTATTGATAAGTCGAAGACGTACCGGTGAAGGTCCAGTGAGAACTTGGGCAGAAATGAAGCAAATCATGCTCAAGAGATTTGTTCCTTCTCACTATCATCGTGATTTATTCCAGAAATTACAATCGATAAAACAGGGAAATAGGAGTGTAGAAGACTACTACAAGGAAATAGAGGTGTCCATGATGCGAGCCAACATTGTTGAGGATCAAGAGGATACTATGGAATGATTCCTTGCAGGATTAAACTCTGAAATTTCTAACGTTGTTGAGTTGCAGCATTATGTTGAGTTGGAGGACATGGTGCATATGGCGATTAAAGTTGAAAGACAGCAATGTAGAAAGTCTTCTAATAGAGGTAATACTCCATTTAAATCATTTTCCAATCCTTTGGGTACTCCTAACAATTTCAGGAAGCAAACACCATTCCAAATCAAAGAAAAGGGTGAAACGAGCAAACCCAAGGCTCCAGTTGTTGATGTTGGGCGTGGGAAACAACAAATGCAACCAGAACGTTCAAGAGACATTTTGTGCTTTAAGTGCCTTGGTAGAGGACATATTGCCAGTCAATGTCGAAATTGGAGGACCATGATACTATTAGAGAGTGGCGAGATTGAGTCCGAGACAGAAGAAGAAGAGCCAGAACTCCATACAGTAGATGTTGATGAAGATGATGACAATGTGCAGACATTTGTAACCGGTGAAGCACTTGTTATCAAGAGAAGTTTGAACACTCAACCAACTCAAGAAGAACAGCAGCGAGAGAACATCTTTCATACAAGATGTCTTGTCAATGACAAGGTATGTGTTGTAATTATCGATGGTGGTAGTTGCACTAATGTTGCTAGTTCCGTGATGGTTGAAAAGTTAGGACTGAAGACGACAAAGCATCCCAATCCCTATAAATTGCAGTGGCTGAATAATGGAGGAGAGATTAAAGTAAACAAGCAGGTGTTAGTTCCGTTTGCCATTGGAAAGTACAAGGATGAAGTACTTTGCAATGTCGTTTCAATGGATGCGAGCCATTTGCTATTAGGTCATCCGTTGCAGTTTGATAAGAGGAAAACGCATGATGGTTTTACAAACAGATATTCTTTTATGCACAAAGGAAAGAAGCTCATCTTAGACCTTTGACACCGAGTCAAGTGCAAGAAGATCAAGAGAGATTGCGAAAGAATACTGAAGAAGTTCGTGGGAAAAACAAGATGAATGTGTATGCAAGTAGCAAAGAAATCAGGAAATGTCTTTCCTCTCAACAATATTTGCTCATTTTGTTGTTTAAAGATTCTTTTTTATTGTCTGAAACTTCTAATGTTTTGCCCACTTCCATTTCATCTCTTTTGTAGGAATTTCAAGATGTGTTTTCGGATGAAACACCCAAGGGTTTACCCCCTCTTCGTGGCATTGAGCACCAGATTGATTTCATTCATGGAGTCACAATTCCAAATAGACCATCCTATCGAAGTAACCTCGAAGAGATAAAGGAACTTCAAAGACAGATTTTAGAGTTGTTGGATAAAGGTTACATTCGAGAGAGTTTAAGCCCGTGCGCCGTACCAGTGCTATTGGTACCTAAGAAAGATGGGACTTGGAGGATGTGTGTTGATTGTCGAGCAGTAAATCAAATCACAATCAAGTATCGACACCCCATTCCTCGACTCGATGACATGCTGGATGAATTATGCGGAGCGACTATCTTCTCCAAAATTGATTTGAAGAGTGGATATCACTAGATTCGCATGAAAGAAGGCGACGAGTGGAAGACAGCTTTCAAAACAAAGCTAGGTTTGTACGAATGGTTAGTGATGCCATTTGGATTAACGAATGCACCTAGTACTTTTATGAGACTGATGAATCATGTTCTGCGATCTTTTATAGGCAATTTTGTGTTGTATACTTTGATGACATACTAATTTATAGCAAGACTTTGCAGGATCATATAGAACATTTACGAGCTATTTTGCAGACTTTGCGAGAAGAGAAATTGTTCGGTAACATGGAGAAATGTGTATTTTGTACTAACAAACTTACATTTCTTGGTTATATTGTTAGTTCTTAGGGAGTTGAGGTTGATCCTGAGAAGATAAAGGCGATTCAAAATTGGCCACGACCGGCATCCATTAGTCAGGTTAGATCGTTTCATGGTTTAGCCAGTTTTTACCGTTGGTTTGTTCCCCAATTCAGTTCTATTACCGCTCCCTCAACCAGGATTATAAAGAAGAATTCCGTCTTCTCTTGGGGTAAAGAACAAGAAGATGCCTTTTTAAAAATAAAAGATTATTTGACAAAAGCCCCTGTTTTAGCATTACCTGATTTTGATAAAATGTTTGAAATTGAATGTGATGCTTCTGGAGTTGGTATAGGTGCTGTTTTGTCACAGAAAAAGAGGCCCATTGCATATTTCAGTGAGAAACTTAGCGGAGCAACGTTGAATTATCCTGTTTATGACAAGGAAATGTACGCACTGATCCGGGCTTTGGAGATGTGGCAACATTATTTGTTTCCTAAAGAGTTTGTCATCCACACTGACCATGAGGCTTTGCGGTATATTACAGGTCAGCATAAATTGAATAAACGACATGCTAAATGGGTTAAATTTTTGGAATCTTTTCCTTATGTCATTCGTTACAAAAAGGGAAAAGACAATGTCGTTGCTGATGCATTATCACGTAGATATACCCTTTTGAGTTACCTTGATTCACAGTTGATTGGATTTGCATATATTAGAGAATTATATTCTGAAGATCCTGATTTTAGAGATAAGTATAATGCTTGTGAGAAAGGAGCAGATGGAAAATTCTACAGGCATGATGGATATCTTTTCAAAGAAAATAGGATATGCATTCCACAGGGTTCAATGCGTGATATACTGATCCGTGAAGCACATGAAGGTGGATTGATGGGTCATTTTGGGGTCACTAAAACGTTACACACCTTAACAGAGCATCTTTTTTGGCCTAAGATACACAGGGACGTTGAAAGGTATTGTGAATGTTGTGTGACTTGTCGAAAAGCAAAATCGAAGGTTTCACCACATGGTATGTACTTACCTTTACCTATTCCTGAATCCCCTTGGACGGATATTTCAATAGACTTTGTTTTGGGATTGCCTCAAACTAGAACAGGTAGGGATAGCATATTTGTTGTGGTTGATAGGTTCTCGAAGATGGCACATTTCATTTCATGCCATAAGACTGATGATGCTATTAATGTGGCTAACTTGTTCTTTAGAGATGTTGTACGATTACATGGTATCCCTAGGTCGATTGTTTCTGACAGGGATGTGAAGTTTTTGAGTCATTTTTGGAGGACTCTTTGGAGCAAATTAGGTACAAAACTTATGTTTTCTACTACTTGTCATCCCCAGACTGATGGACAAACTGAGGTTGTTAATAGAGTTTTATCTACTTTACTTCGTTCCATCATTAAAAAGAATGTCAAAACTTGGGAAGATTGTTTGCCACATGTTGAATTCGCTTATAACCATGCTGTACATTTTGCTACTAAAATGTCACCTTTTGAGGTTGTTTATGGCTTTAATCCTATTACGCCTCTAGATATGTTGCCTTTGCCACAAGAACAGGTGATGAATAAGGACGGTAAAGCAAAAGCGGAATACGTGAAGAAATTGCATCAACAGGTTAAGGAGAACCTCGAACGAAGGACTCAACAGTACGAAAAGCATACAAATAAGGGTAGAAAGCGAGTCACCTTCGATGTTGGTGATTGGGTATGGGTTCATTTCCGAAAGGAACGTTTTCCAGCCCAAAGGCGGTCCAAGCTATTACCGCGCGGAGATGGTCCTTTTCAGGTGTTGAAGAAAGTGAATGACAATGCCTACAAGTTACACTTGCCGGGAGAATACAATGTGAGTGCCACATTTAATGTTTCTGATTTAACCCCTTATGATGATTCTACAGATTTGAGGACAAATCCTTTTCAAGAAGGGGGGAATGATGTGAGCACATTTACGCCAACAAAGCAAACCGATCCGGAGGTCTTACCATTAGGACCTATTACCCGTTCTAAGGCAAAGAAATTCAGGGAAGTCTTGTTCCTTACTTGTGCAACGATTCCAGATTCATTCGATCATGTTCATGCCTTTGAACATAGGCTTTATAACATGTTGCATGCTGATATGTGACATATCTCTGTTATATTACTAGTTCATGCGTTTAAGTATGTATATGTTATGCTAAGTACGTTTCTGCAATTGGGTTGATAGTATTTGTATTGTTTCTAAATTGTAAGTGTGTTAAAGAATAAGAATTGCAAGTGTTCCAGCTTGTAATTGTGATTTCCATTAAATTTACAAGACTTTGATGGAAGTTTGATATGTTTTGATATAGGTACAATAATGGACAGCAGCTTAAGGCCTCATTTTTAGCTCGGTTGAAGCTCAAATACGTGCGTGCAGCTCCTCTCAGCTCGAAATAGTTTTGAAAGTTTGTTTCCAACTTATTTCAGCTCAGTACATTTCCAGCTAGCTCAATTTCAGCTCCACCAGCTCAACTCTAGCTAACAAGTTCAGATGTAGCTAGAAGGTGTCCTACGTGTCGGGGAGTGTCCCATACACATGTGGCAGCCTAGGTGGCATCCCAGTATGTACAGCACACACGTAACAGCCTGGACACATGTGTGTGCATGTGTGGCCGAAATCAGCCCTATTCTCTACATATGACGCTAAATTCAAAGGGATAAGAACAAGAGTTCAAATGTTTGAATTTCAAACGTTTTGGATAAGAACAAGAGTTCAAATTTTGAATTTCAAACGTTTCACACATATTCAATGTGTGGCTGGTATTTGATGGCGCCAAGAGAGGATATAACTCCTTCATATTCAAATTTGAATTCTTTATTTACAGCCACTAATTCAAATTCGATAACCCCTTCCTTGTACTTATAAATAGATGTTCAAACAATGTAATCTGGTTAGATGATTTTTATTAAACAAATACTTGTGAGAATTTTCTCTCAATTTCGGTTCTTCATTGAACTTTCTTTTGACATTTCAGACTTAGTTTGTCGTGTCAAAATTTCCTTGATACTTAGGGTTCCTAGATTGCTATCTAGAGGGTCCAAGTCCTTCGACGTGAAACATATTCGATTCGGGTTTGCATAGTCTATTGTGCAGGTTCTTTCGAGTTTTTCGTCTCTAATTTTATTTTTTTATATGTTGAATTTTGTTCCGTTTTTTTTGTTTTGTTTGTGTATTGTTTATGCTGCAGAAAGGATGTTGCTATAATCCTAGATCCGCAATCCTTCAAGGTTCGTTGTTTCGATAAGCAACGCCTTATCACATGCCCTATCTTCAGCCACGCAGGCATCAATCACCTCCGTAAAAAGATAAGTTTCCGCTCCTATTAATTCCACATTATTTTTTATTGTAAACAAACCAAAATATGATTGAATTTCAAAATTTGAACATAGATGATGCTTCAATCAATTCACTTTGGTTCCTTTCTTCAAAACATATTCCAAAGGAAACCCATGATTGGATCCACTTCTAAAGCAACTTAAAAGTAAAGGACAAGTACTTTTTACCACTTCTTTTTTAGTTGACTTTGGATTCAACAAACAATCTTAAATTCACACCACAAAGAAAAGTTTAAATTATATTAAATTATTAATGTTGAAATTTTTTTAATATAAAAGAAGTAAGAATAGCTAAATGGTGGGTAAAAAAATCATGGATGTTTTTGTACTAAGAGTCAAATTGTATTTTGTCACTTCTACTAAAAAATGAGCAAATTAATTCCTGTACTTTTGATCAAAGAGCAAATTAGTTTTTCTGTTTAAATTTTCATCTATTTCTACTCTTAAAAATTGATTCCTGTTGTAAATTTTTTTATATATAAATATTATGCAAATCAAATCCCTAGAATTGCAGAAACAATTATTTTAGGATCTTTACAATAATATGATTTTTACAAATATAAAAATACTGATGCATAATAGGAGTTCACCATTAACCTCGACAAAGAAGAACACGAAGAAGAACATCCGATAAATTTATTTCTCCCTCTTAAACTTTTCCCTTAATTACACAAACTGATAAATTCATGCATAATAGGAGTTCGCCATTATTCGAATGAGCGGATAAGATTTAACTTTTATTAAAAGTAAAACTCTTATCCCTTTAAATTGGGTTACATAATTTTAGACTTAATTGGGTCCTCAATAATGAGATTAAAAAATCTTACATTATTCTACTTTGCCCAATGCAATAAAACAAAAACTTTAATAGAATAAAAATTGAACGCACATAAAAATAATACTCATCATAATTACCATATTATAGTGAATTACAAATGTGAGTTATGATCGTTGTATATAGTTTTAGGAACGAGGGCCATGAAACCCTTAGAATAAATGTACATTGACATATGTGGCCCATGGACGTCAGTGCAAGAGGTGGTTACGAGTATTACGTAACATTTATAGATGATTATTCTACATATGGGTATGTGTACCTAATGCGCCACAAGAGTGAAACCTTTTATAAATTTAAAGAGTTTCATACGGAAGTCGAGAAACAACTAGGTTTACCCATAAAGACACTTTGGTTTAATCAAAGTGGGGAATATTTATCGAATTACTTCTTAGGGCATCTCATAGAGAATGAGATGTTATCCCAGTTAACCATTGACCCACACATGCTTGTGCGCAAAAAGAAAACAATTTTATAAAGTAATTTAAAAGTGCAGTTAAAACAACCAACTATGTACCTCTGCACTGCTGGAATTACGAAAAGTTCAAAAGGGTTGCTGGCAATTGGGGCAATTTGGTTTCGATGGGGGAGAACTTGACAAAAATAACCAACTATGAGAAAATTGAGATGTAGATTTCAATCAAACAATTGAGAAAAATTGAAGTAGTAATACTAGAGGTGGGAGATATTAGTTTTTCGATCAGTGTAAAAGAAAAGGGATGGCCAGAAGAATATAAAAACAATATCTCGAAAAAGGAGATATGACAGGAAGAGGTTGAAGAAAGTGTGTCGGAATCAGAATCGGCGATTGGATTGGAATCGAAGAAATCTCTGGAAGGCAATCGAAACGTTATGGAGGAAGTAATTATGGAAAAAGACATTGAAAATGATAAAGACGGAAAAGAATGTCAGAAGATGTTGGGGGAATTAAATGAAGGAGATCATGATGTCGAAAGTAATGGAAATTTAGTTGCAGGAGAATTTAGAGTCAACAGAAGTAATAGAAGTATGGATCGGGCTAGAGAGGACTTAGTAAATATGGGTCTGGCACTTGTAATAGGCCCAAGTAGGGGATCAGATTTAGGGGTGAGCATTCGATCGAATCGAATAAAAATTTTTTGAGTTAATCGAGTTTTTGAATCTCATTTTATCATCCTAACTTTATTTGAAGTTTTCTCGAATCGAGTCGAGTCGAGTGAGATGGAATTCAAATCGAATCGAATCGAATATATTTGTTTGAGTTAAATTTTAAAAAATAATTTTGGGTCCTTGTAACCATTGTCACCCATCGTAATAAAATTTGTCCACCTTAATCAAATTTTTTATTAACTTTCATCACCTCATAATTTATTTATTAATTTTTTATATACTGGTTAGCTTATTTGTTTGCTTAGTTGTTTCAATTATCTTCAGATTCTTGTCACTATGTATTTTGGAATTAAAAAATATATTAAATATAAATATATGATTTTTTAATAAAAGTTATTTTAAAAATAAAATGTGAAATTGATACCAATATAAAATTTTAACACGAATATTTTATGGCATAATTAAGAATTCAATTTTAATATAAATATTCAATATGACTAAACAATTCAATAATATAAATAATATAAAATGTGAAATTTAATTTAATAATATAAATAGTATATATAAATAAAATTATTACTATTTACGTTTAGTGATTTTTTTGGATAATTTTGATTTTTTATTTGAGAGTAAAGGGTGAGAAGTAAAAGTTTAGGGGGAAAATAAAAAGTTTTTGGGAATAAAAGTTTGAGGGAAAGTAAATAGGGAGAGTAAAATTTTGGAGGGAAAATATTAAAAAAAATTGGAGGGGGGAGGGTTTGGGGTAGATGGGAGGTGGGATGGGAAGAGAATAAAAGTTTTAGGGGAAAAGTGGGAGGGAGTAAAAATTTTGAGGGAAAATAAAAGGTTTTGAGGGTTTTGGGGAGTAAAATTTTGAGAAAAAGTAAATGGAAAAGTAAAATTTTGGTGGGAAATGGATTTTGGGTAGATTGGGGGGTTGGGAGGGGAGGGGAGTAAAAGTTTCGGGGAGAAAGTGGGAAGGAGTAAAAGTTTTGAGGGAAAAGTAAAAAAGTTTTAGAGTTTAGGGTAAAAATGTAAAATGTTATAGTTTGATATTCGAATTATTCGAGTTATTTGAATTCAAAAACTCAACTCGATTCGAACTTGAAAGTTGAAAAAAAATTCGAGTTGATTCGAATAACTCGATTCGTTTAACTCGAAATTCGAATTTTTTTCTATTTTTCGAGTCAAATCGAGTTTTGCTCACCCCTAATCAGATGTATAGGTGGATATAGAAGAGGGTGTGGGCTCAATTAGAAATGAAGGGCTGTTTTTGAGTGAGGAAAATATCTTGACAGCATAACAAAATTCTAGAAACAAATTAGAAGAACCAGAAACAAGGGACGAGGGTTTTTTCTAGAAGATAGAAGATTTATTCCTAAATACAATCCAAAGCATAAGGAAGAAGAAACATTTTAATAAAAAAACATCTCCATGCAAGATATTCAGGATAGGGTGTTGACTTTCAATGAAAAACAAAAGAGGGATAGAATTTGGAGAAAGGAAAAGGGCAAGGTAACGCTAAGGAGTGAAGAGAAAATCGTGAATTCATCATTGTCAGACTCAGACATCAGCAATAGGAGGAAGGTAATTCTAAGGGAGGCAAAGCAGAATAGGGAAGTGGGGAAGAAATTGGGGTTAAGAGTGAGGGGATATGAAAGAGATGTCATTGAGGATATTGTGAGACTTGAAAACCAGTAGCAAAGGACTCGAAGAAAACGAAAAATCCCCAACGCAACAATAGGTGCGTGATTGAATTTGATGTTTTGAGTATATTGGAATATTGGTTGGGTGATATGAGAATTGTTTCTTGGAATATTAGGGATTTGGGATCAGAGGTTAAAGTTGCAATGGCGAGTAGATTAGTTAGAATGCACAGGGTAAATGTATGTTTTTTATAGGAGACAAAATTAGAGGTAGTGTTTGGGGATCTAATTAGAAGAATTTGGGGAGACAATAAATTTGATCTTAGGTATGTGGCTGCAGTAGGTCGTTTGGGTGGGTTAATTACAATTTGGAATAAAACATATTTTCTATTGAAAAAGAAATATTGTGTTAATAGATTTATAGTGGCAGAAGGGAATTGGTTCTCTGAAGGTTGGGAAGGTGTATTGATCAATGTATATGCGCCCAATATGTTGACAGAACAAAAGATTTTATGGGAGGAGATGATTGAGATTCAAAAATAGTTCACTAATCATTAGATTATGGGAGGTGATTTTAATGCGATTAGGAATAAAAGCAAAAGAAGTAATTGTGTGGGATCATTAAAGGGTTCGAAGGATTTTGAGAGCTGTATTGATAAATGCAAATTGGTAGATTTGCCATTGTTGGGGAAAAAATTCACTTGGTATGGTCCAGATAAGAAGAAAAGTAGGTTGGATAGATTTTTGGTGGATGAAGAATGGGTAGAACATTTTGAAGATATTCAACAACTGGGACTAAAAAGATTAGTATTGGATCATATTTTGATTTTGTTAACTAACGGAACAGTGGATTGGGTCCGAATCCTTTTAAGTTTATAAATGAGTGGCTTAGCAAAAAGGAGTGTCCGAGTTTAATTAGAAAAGAATGGAATAAAATGGACAGCATGAATAGTAGAATATTGGGAAAATTGAGGAAGTTAAAAGGAGCCCTTAGGAAATGGAATAGGGAGGATAGAAATGTATTAGAAAAAAGAATAAATGAGATTGAAGAGAGGATTAAGATTCTGGATGTTGAAAGCGACAATTGAGAGTTAACTGAGTTGGAAATGGAGGAGATGAGAAGTTTGAATCTTGAACTTGGGGAAACAATTAAATTTAAGGAATCGATTTGGAGGCAAAAATCAAGAATGACATGGTTAAAAGACGAAGACTCTAATACGACTTTTTTTTCATAGTGCGGTAAAGATTAAAGTGAAGAGGAAAGTTGTGCATGGGATGAAAATTGGAATTCTTGGTATAGTGTACCTAAGGAGCTGAAAGATAAGATGTTCAATTATTTTAGAGACCATTTTAGTTGCCCTTCGAGGAAATGGAAAATGGATATGGTCTTGAAATTCAATAGGCTGAAAGAAGCAGAAGCTTTGAAACTTGAGGTGCCTTTTTCCATAGATGAAATCAAGGAAGCGATGTGGAGTTGTAATGAGAACAAAGCTTCGGGTCAGAATGGATTTAATCTATGCTTTTCTAGAAAATGCTGGAAGTTCGTACAAAAAGATTTGTTTGAAATGATGGCGGGATTTTACAAAACTGGAAAGTTGGAAAGAAGCATTAATTCGTCTTTTATAGCACTCATACCCAAGAATGAAAATTGGCATGACATTTTCGAATTCAGACCAACCTGTTTGGTGAGTTCGTTGTACAAAATAGTTGCAAAGGTTCTACCGAGAAGATTACGTGAAGTTATTGGGGTCGTGGTAAGTGATGCACAATGTGCATTCATTCGTGGAAGACAAATCTTTGATGGAATATTAAGCGCAAATGAGATAATTCATTCGTTTAAGAAAAAGGTATGTGCAAGGGGATATTTGATTTTTAAGCTAGATTTCTCCAAGGCTTATAATTGTGTGCGCTGGGATTTTTTGGATTTGATATTGTTGAAAATGGGATTTGGTGAGAGATGGATTGGTTGGATGTTGGAGTGTGTGGCAACAGCAAGAGCAACATTTTTATTAATGGTGCGGTCACAAATGAGTTCAGAATCTACAGAGGTCTTAGACAAGGGGACCCATTATCACCATGCTTATTTATTCTAGTGACGGAGGTACTGCACTTGATGATGGTTGAAGCGGAGGAGTTGGGGATCATAGAGGGGATAAAAGATGTAATACCTGGTTAGTTAGTCTCACATTTACAATTTGCGGACGACACTATTTTATTTTTTAGGGCGAAAGAGGAAGTGGTAAGGAATACTAAGTTCATTCTTTGCTGCTTTGAAATTTTCTCTAGGTTAAGTATTAACTTCCATAAGTCATGCATTGCGGGGTTTGGTTTTGAAGATGATTTTTTTGTATAGAATGGCTGCTGTTTGTAAGTGTAAGATAGGGGAATTACCGTTCAATTATTTGGGAATCGCTATAGGAGATGATCTAAGAAAGATTTCTTCTTGAAATGGAATCGTGGAAAGAGTTAAGAGGAAACTATCGGGTTGAAAGTGTTGTTCACTCCCTTGGGCAGGAAGAATTGTGCTTACTAATGCAGTGTTATGCTTTTTGCCTATCTACTTCATGACAATCTTTCAAGCACCTGTTGCCATGATTAATAAAATTGACAAAATTGGAAGGAATTTTTTGTGGGAAAGTGTAGGTGGACGAAGGAAAATGGCGATGGTAAAGTGGAAGCAAATTGGTTTGCCAAAGGATAATGGGGTATGGGAGTGGTGGATATCAGGGTTAAAAACAAGTCACTCATGGCCAAATGGAGTTGGAGATTCACTGTGGAAAGAGAAGATTTGTAGAGAAAAATTATAGTTATGAAGTATGGATCCCTTGCGCAGCAATAGCAAATTAGAACGAGCAACACAAAAGATATGTCGGTGGTTTGGAGGGGTATCGTGGAGAATGCTAAAGACTCAAAAGTGGCTAAATGAATGGGGAAATAATCTTTTCGTTGGTTGGTTAGGAATGGTAATACGATAATGTTCTGGGAGGATATTTGGTGTAGTGAACAACCTCTGAGAATGGAATTTCCAAGGTTGTTTTGTTTAGTCAATAGCAAGAAAAGGTTGGTGAAAGACTTTTCAAACTCGAATGGGTTTAAAGAGGTTAATTAGGTTGATTTCTTTATACGACCATTATTGGATAGGGATTAAATATGCTCAATCATTTAAGGGAAGTTGTTAGAAGTAAGGTGTTGGTGCCAAAAGAGGAGGATAGATTAATATAGATTCATGATGATAAGGGGTCTTCTCGGTGAAGAAATTAACTGAATTATTGATCAAAGAAGGAGTGGATGACATTATTTTCACCTTTGATAAGATTTGAAAGTTAAAGGTGCCTCCTAGAGTGAAAAGCTTCCTCTGGATGATTTCAATAGATAGACTACTTGCTAAGGAGTTCCTGATTAGAAGAGGTGTGCAAATTTGTCAGTTGGAGAGTGGTTGCCCTTGGTGCAATAGAGAATCGGAGAAAGTGAAGCATCTTTTTTTCCAATGCAAATTCATTTAAGGGTTTTGGAGAAAATTTTTCGAGTGGTGGGATGTTGAATGGATTCCAGTTGATGGGTTCTTTGATATTTTCTTAATAATGTATTATATACAGGTGTGGGCAAAAGCCTATGGATGATTTCGGTAACAACGACATGCCGGTCTGTGTGGCTGGCAAGGAACGAGTTGGTGTTTGACAGGAAGTGGCTTACAATGAACAGTTTAGTTTTTCACTCCAAGATGTGAGCTTTGATATGGGTTAGGTCTATTCAAGAAGAATTAAGAGTAGATGAGAGATCATGGTGGATTTGTCCGTTTAGAAGCTGGTGTGATTTAAAAAAATTTGGGATGGGTGGCAGGTTTTTGTGTCCTCCGAGACATGGTTGGGTAAAATTTAATGTAAGTGGTGTGGCGATCGGGTGTAGAGAGGTGTTAAGAGACTCGGATGGGGTGGCAAGGGCATTATTTTCTGGTCCAGTTGCAACAAAAGACTCCATTACAGCTGAGATGGGAGCGGTTATCATTGCTTTGGATGTGTTTTTAGCAATAGGGTGGAAAGGTAAAAGCTCTCTAATCATTGAGAGTGGATCAAATGAGGTGTTTTGTTGGTTTGAGAACAAAGGATTGAGATCATGGTTGTTGCATCTTATCTTCAAGGAAACTGAAAACAAGATGGTTAGAGTAGGTAATGTTTCCTTTTCGAAAGCCTAAAAGCACGGAAACAAGATGACTTATGCTTTGGCAGTTGTAGGAATAAAAAGGCCTGGTATGTTTAAGGCATGGTGGTGATTTTAATTTGAGTAATGTTGCTGTATTTCTTCTGAAGAGTTGGTTTGCTGTTAGTGCCTAAAGGATTCTTGGTTATATGTGGTTTATGTGTTGGTTATTTGCATATTTTTCTTTTAGAGGGTAGAACAACAGATGGGGTTTTTGGGGGTCTAGTGGTTTGAAATTATGATGTTATCGGTTTGAGATATTGGTATTTTTGTACTCGGGTGAGGGACATTTTCGTGGGGGAATGTTGCATCTTGTAGATTGTTACATTCTTTGCAAATGCTTAAAAGTGTAATAACTCAATTGAGCAAAAAAAAAGTGGGTAAATGTGTTTATCAAGTTAAGTACAAGTTAAGTAATTACTAATCTAATCGAGTAAAAAATTATTAGTGCAAGTTCAAATAAAAAATTCTTTATAAACTAAATTTAAATTACCAATTAAACTAACTAATCTAACTTTCTTCCTTGCTGTTTTAGAAAATGTAAAAGATAAAACAATGGTCAATTGATTCATTATAATTAACTAAGCTAATAAATCTATACCGATTATATTAACTGTCACTCTTAGCTAGGAATCTCCCCTCGATCTCATCCTAAACTAAAAGATACCACCTAGGTTCTCCTCTCGGTCTCACTACTCAGGACAATTACATCAAACCATCTAAGGATAAACTCTTCTCTTGATCTCGTTTATCTATATTTTCCACTAAAGGAATCAATTTAGTGTATTAATGTGACAGCCCTAATTTGACCCTAGTCGGAATGTGGTTTCGGGACCACAAAATCGAGTCATAAAATTTAGTTAAAATTTTATTTGCATATCTTATATGTGTGATAGTACTTGTATAAAAATTTGATGTTTTAATTTTATCTTAGGAATGTGAATTTTGCTTGAAAGGATCTAGTTGAGAGACTTAGAAAATTATGATAGGTAAATAAGTAAGGACCAAATAGTATTAAAATAGGAAAGTTTGGGTTTGCATGTCAAAGTGCCCAATTCATGTTAAGTGGCCGGCCAAGCATGGTTCCATTCCTCCAAGTTTATGTTGTTTATTATTTAATATTGGTAAGTAAATTAGAATAAATTAAAGAAAGGAATTAAAAAGGAAAAAGATGAATAAAATAAGGGAGGAAGAAGGAGTGTTCATCCTTTTCCTTGTTACAATTGCCGTGAGTAAAGAAAACAAAGGTGAAGGAAGGCTCATCTTCCATCTTCTTCATTTGCCGAAATTGAGAAAGGAAAGATTGAAAAAAAGGAAACCAAGGCATTCGGCCATGGCTATTTCAATGGAAAGGTATGCGTTGTGATTTTTATTCTAATTGATATTGAGATTTAGTTGATATGGGTATAGTCTAGTTAACCCATGGCAAAATTCATGGATTCATTGTTGGGAGAAAAGAATGGAAGTTGCCGTATGTATGGGTATGTATGTACTTTGGAAAGGAGATTTTTGTGTCATTGAGTTCTTGTTGTTATGTGTGTATGTGCATGAGTATTCGGCCATGCTATAGAATTCATGTTGCAAAATGATTAATGCTTAACGTGATATATAATTGTACTTGTGAATGAACTTGAGAATATCTAAATTATTGGTTGGAGGTGCCGAATGTGGTCTTGGATGAGTTTTAAAGAATAAAAATTTAGGTGACTAGAGGTCAAGGACATTCGGTCAAAGGCTTGTGTGCTAGCAAAATCGGCCTAAATGTCATTTTGATGTGTTGAATTGAGTAAGCTAGATGCTGGAACACATAAGGATTCGGCCTTCTAAAACAATAGAGATAAGTGTATGAAAGGCTAAGTTTAAGTAGTAAGGCCGAATAGGTTGTAGATAAGGCACTTGTGAGTTCTTGGCCAAGCAATTGACAAATTAAATTAGAGTTCTTGTGACGTATAATGTCAAGTCTAACTTGGTATATTTGGCCACCTAATTAAGTACATCGGTGGTGTTGAATTTAATCTTACACATTCGGCCATATGGGGTAAAAATGGGTCGAGTGTTCATGAGATGAAATTTTGTGATTTGATGAATTATAGGTGATAGTATAGATATACATATTCGGCCATCACTTGGGAGCTTATGTGATGTTGAGTTTAAAATTAGCAAGGTGATTGCCGAATGTCCAAGTATGCATATGCATGTGTGATTAGATTATTGAAAGTATGGTAATTGCATAAGGTTATTAGCCGAATAGCTAAGAACATGAGGTAGCAAGATAAAAATTTTACCATGCCGTTCGTATGTCATAAAATCATTAAAATGTGAATACCAATATATGTAGCAAAGCTGTTGAATGAGTTAATTTATTTGTTTAAGCTCAAGATCCTAAAGGAGAGGCGTCCAACAAGGGGAAATCGAAGGTCATCGAGTAGCCGACTTGGAATTATTTTACCCAACATAAGGTAAGTCACCAAGCATATATTTTGTATTGATCTAAATAGACATAATGTCTATGTAATTATGCCAAATGGAATGATAAATTTATATACATGTATGCATGTGGTGATGAAAGTGTTGAATGAAAAGAAAAGAGGTGAGATGTATTGAGTTGTTGATCTCGGCACTAAGTGTGCGGGTATAAACATTTATGATCATGAGATTGGCACTAAGTGTGCGGGTTTAAATTGTACAGCACTAAGTGTGCGAGTTTGATTATATAGCACTAAGTGTGCGAGTTGATTATATAGCACTTAGTGTGCGGACTTAATATATATTTTTGAATACTATGGACACTAAGTGTGCGACATTATTGAGTTGATCACGGACAGCGGATCGGGTAAGTTCCTTGAGTTCATGGCTAATAGGCGCTATGTTTATATTTGGAGTTGAGCTTGGTAAGTTTGAACCTATGTGACAATTATAATTGAAGTCACGTACATAAGATTTATCGTGGAATAGGTGAAAGGTCGTTTAGTTGTATGATTGTAATGAAAATAAAATGATGTATGAAAATGCCTCAAATATCCTATTGATTAGTATATGGAATGTGAATGCATGACTTGGTATGAGATTGAACCGATAGGTCTAAGGAACTATGGTATGGTTCGGTATGGATGGAGTAACTAGCCTCGTTCCATTTTGTTTCCTCTTGTGATAATGTTATTAATGGATGGTAGTGCATTGCTTATGACTTACTGAGTTATATACTCACTCGGTGTTTCCTTGTCACCTATTTTAGGTTTCTTGGACTCGTCTCTTTTTGCGTGATCGGGCCGTCATCGAAGTCATCACACCGGCTAGCAACTTTGGGTATCTTCTTTTTAGTCGGTCTAGGAGAACATTTCGGCATGTATAGGCTAATATGTTTTGTTGAAATTTGGTATGTAAACTTTTAGCCATGCGAAAATGGCATAAATGTTCGGTTGGATTTGGTTCTATAATGTTAGGTCGTAAGTCTTGGTAATTCGATTTTTATGCCATATGTCATGGTTGATTATTTTTGGTGTTAAAATTCATGATATGGCAATAGTGTAGTAGGGAGATGTTTGACAATGATTAGCCTTTGGCATGGCTAGTCATGATCATAATTTGTGATATGTATGATGAATTACTAGTTAGATCAAGGAGAAATCACGAAATAGGCATAGTTGCTTTAGTAACAGATGCTGGCAGCAGCAGTGACGTGAGATTGAAAAATCACAAAAAATTGTAGGAGTGGAATTAATCAATGAATAAATTATGTAATCGAAGCTCGATGAGTCTATTTTCATATAGAAGAAACGAAATGACCATATGAGCTGTATGTTAGGAGATAATTTAACTATTGTGAAACAGGGCCAGAGCGATTTCTGGATTCCCTGTTCTGACTTTGGAAATTCATTATAAATTAACTAGAGATAATTAGAAGTCATGACATATGTGCATAGATTCCCCTTTGAGTCTAGTTTCTATAGAAACAAACTACATCAGTATTGAAGCCCTGTACAGGGAGATATCCAAGTCGTAATGCGCAAAGGTCAGTGTAGTCGATCCCTGTAACATGGGAGACTTTGACTAATAAACTGTACTAATTGGCCCGACCAAAAATTCTAGAAAAAAATATGTAGATGGACATATGAGTCTAGTTTCAGGGAAAATTTACGGAACTGGATTTCAAGTTTTAGAACTCAAGATATGATTTTTAAAGCGACTAGTACGCAGATTGGCAGCTTGTCTGGGAAATTTTTTAATAAGTGGTTTGAAGTCTGTTAACACCTCGTGTTCGACTCCGGCGACGATCTCGGGTTCGGGGTGTTACAATTAAGCATTTCGATATAATTGAACAATCAATACATCAAACATAAACATTAACTTAACTAACAAATAACTAATCAACCAACCATCAACAATTTTAGCACATAATCAAACTTAAATTCCTAACAAGCATTTTATCAAACACATAATAAGCATAAAATAAGAGTAAAGAGTTTCAGAAATGTTCATTTGATTGATGAAAATCCAATGAAGTCCAAGTGTAACACCCTTAATCTGTATCCGTCGCCGAATTAGGGTTACAAGGCATTACCGAACAAAACACAGATCAGCATAGTCATTTATCATTTTTATACACATGGTTATATCGACTTCTATACCATATAAGTTCTAAATCCAATATCAATCATCTACCAAATCATGTTAATTAAATACAGATTAATGTCTGAACCACATAACTTTAATATTAATGACATTCATATAATTCATTAGTTAAATCAAAGATAACATTTCGTAACTTCTGTACAAGCATACAATAAAGCCATTTGAACTAAATAACTATAATTATTATGCAATCACATATGAAACTTTAGTAATAATGCAACCTGGCCGAACATATTATTGATGTATATATATGTATAATGCGCATCTTTCCCTAAAAAAAACAAAAAAAATACCACATATCAAAACGAAATTTAAAAGTACTCATATGTGTATACATATTTTAAAATTTAACATTATCTCGATACTTTTTAAACTATCCATTTAAGCTACCTAAAACATACTTAAATCATAATCATCATTTACCATTTAGATCTGTAGCAAAACAATTACCAAAGCAATCATGAAACATATTCAATACTTATCATTTAACAACTGAACTTACATGACTAAACATTCAAACATAATATATATTTGACACCACAAACGATCATATCAATAGTATCCCAAATTCACATGAATTAAAACCACATATATGTATATCATTGCTTCATACTGCAATCAAATTCTAAACACACCACATAATCTATACCATGACCAAAAATGCATTACCATGAACATCATTAACAATCAAAACACATTTATATATCAAGATTACTACACGCATATATCATGATCAAAATTACTTAAACATTAGAACATTAGCACAAAGATTGAACCACTTTCGCATGGCTAAATATATATAAATTTCAAGACCAACCAAAAGAAATGCTAGCCTATACATGCCATATGTTCAAAGTTTCAAGCTTTTAAAATACCGAAATAGAGATCAATAGTGTGACGAACTTCCTTGACGATCCTTGAGCTTGTAACTAGCTTTCAAAATCTATAAAACAACGAGCGAATAAACACACAGTAAGCTTATATAGCTTAGCAAGTCATCAGCAAATAGTTTTTTTTTAAAGAACATATATAAATCATACAAATAGGCCGAATTCTCCCAATCTTGAACACACATATATATACTCATATTTAAGTGATTAGTCAATATTTTCAAGTTATACCATAATACTTACCTTTACTTCCAAACGTCATATAACTCAAACATACCTGAATCATTTAATTCAAACTCACATTTGGTTTTGTTGTATCATTTCCCGTTGTACCACTCAGAATAAAAAAGGATACTCGGATAACTAAAAAGATTCGTACAATGCCAGCGTCCTAGACGTGGTCTTACATGTAATTAAATAACGATGCCACTGTCCCAAACAGGGTCTTACACGTAAATCATATACGATGCCAATGTCCCAGACATGGTGTTACACGTAAATCTAAAATCGATGCCAACGTCCCAGACGTGGTCTTACACGATATCGCATATCGAAATTCCTATGGTTCGTTAGGGCTTTCAAATGTCGTAATTCAATCGAATTAAGCTCGTAACTAATCTTTCCATGCTAAATTCAATTTGAAAATGTAGTATACATACATACAATTCCATTCGGCTAGATATAAATAAATAAATTTAATTTAATATCATTTATTCGCTTACGAACTTACCTCGGACGAAGACGGACGGAACGGGATGACTATTCGACAACTTTTGATTTCCCCCGATCCAAATCCGATTTCTTCTTTTCTTGATCTAATTCAATACAAATTTGACTTATTTAATCATATATTTATTCAAATTCATCCAAAAAACATAAATGGGAAAATTTCATTTTAGCCTCTAACATTTCACTTTTTTCACAATTTAGTCCTTAATTCACAAAACACAAAATATTCAAAATTTTACCACACCTAAGCTTGGCCGAATATTCCATTGGTTCATATAAGGCCAGATATTTCATTTATTTTACATTTTGACCCTTCAATTTACAAAATTCCTTAAGACACTTTTTTACTAAAAATCACGTAATTAAACATAATAATCTATCAACAAAGCTTTATTTTTTATCATCAAACCACAAAAATCTCAAGCTATCAATAATTTCAAATAAAGAAAATCCACAACCAATTCAAAAATTCAAGCATGGGCTAGCTAGTATTCGAAGCAACGATCTCAAAAATATAAAAATTATCAAAAACCAAGCAAAAATGAACCTTGAATCAAGCTTGGACTATGGCCGAATGTTGCTTGCTCTTTTTCTTTCTTTTTCTTTGGTAATTTCGGCCAAAAAGATGAACAACATGCATGGTTTTTAGTTTATGTTTTATTATTTTAACATAATTAACTAATTTACTAAACCAACCTTAATGATTTTAATGATAAAACTTATAATGTAAGCCCATTTCCGTTCATGCATACTTACAATGGTCAACTATCAACATAAGGACCCCACATTATAAAAGCCATAGAAAAATAGCACTTTAACAAATAGCTAGCCACTTTTGCATTTTACGCGGTTAAGTCCTTTTATAAAATCGAGGACATAAACAATAAAATTTTCACATGAAATTTTCACTCATATAAATTAACATGCTGTAGACACCAAAAATAATATTAAAATATTTTTCTGACTCAAATTTGTAGTCCCAAAACCACTATCCGACTAGGGTCTAAACTGGGCTGTTACAACTCTCCCCCCTTAGGGATTTTTTCCTCGAAAATCTTATCAGCAAAAAGGCTTAGGTATCATTCTCTCATAGCATCCTCGGGATCACACGTAGCTCCTTCAACCCCATGACGATGCCATAAGACTTTCACTAGAGAAATTTTCTTATTCCTCAATTCCTTAAGCTCGTGATCTAGAATCTGGATCGGTTGTTCTTCGTAGGTCATATCAGACTTAATTTCAATCTCAGACGGTGAAATCACATGCGAGGGATCAGATTGATATCGTTGAAGCATCGATACGTGGAATACATTCTAAATCTTTTTTAATTTAGGTGGCAACAACAATCTATAAGTTACCGGCCCAATACGCTCAATAATCTCATACGGCCCAATGAATCTCGGACTCAATTTACCTTTATGACCAAACCGGAGTATTTTCTTCCACGGTGAGACTTTTAAAAACACTTTATCCCTAATCTAAAACTCAATATCTTTCCGTTTCAAGTTTGCATACGATTTCTGACGATCTGATACTGTCTTCAGACTATCACGAATCGCTTTCACCTTCTATTCAGTTTCTTTAATCAAATCGACCCCGTGAATCTTATTCTCGCTAAGCTCAGTCCAATACAAAGGTGTTCGGCATTTGCGACCGTATAAAGCTTCATAAGGTGCCATTTTAATACTCGATTAAAAGCTATTATTATACGCAAATTCAATCAATGGCAAGTATCATTCCCATGCACCTTCAAACTCAAGAATGCAACATCTCAGCATATCCTCGGGTATTTGAATAATTCGCTCAGATTGACCATCCGTCTGTGGGTGAAAAATAATGCTAAAGTGTAGCTTCGTACCTAATGTATCTTGCAGTTTCTTCCAAAACTGCGATGTGAACTTCGGATCTCTATCCGAAACAATAGAAATAGGTACTCCGTGCAATCTTACAACCTGAGAGATGTACAACTCAGCAAGCTTATCAAACGAATAATCCATGCGTATCGGAATGAAATGAGCCAACTTCGTTAGTCTATCAACCACTACCAAGACCGCATCTTGCTTACTCAGTAACAGAGGAATACTCGATACAAAATCCATCGTGATTCTGTCCCCTTTCCACTCGGGAATCATAACTGGCTGCAGTAACCCAGACGGTACTTGATGCTCAGCTTTGACTTGTTGACAGACTAAACATTTCGAAACAAATTCAGAGATATCACGCTTCATACTAGGCCACTGGTAAAGCTATTTTAGATCGTTATACATTTTCGTCCTCCCCGAATGTACTAATAGTCTACTACTGTGAGCTTCGTTCAAAATCATCTAAATCAACTCTCGATTTCTCGGAACACAAATTCGATCTCTAAACCTCAAACAACCCTCAGCATCAATCTGAAACTCTGAATCAGTATTCAATGCACATTGAACTCGTTTTGCTAACAACCTTCTGAGCATCATAAATTTGTTATAAGAATAAAGGCCTCGCTTTCAATTCGGCTAAAATTGAACCATCATCAGACATAGACAACTGAGCATTCATAGCATGTAACACAAATAGTGATTTCTGACTCAAAGCATCAGCAACAACATTTGCTTTTCCTGGATGAAAATCAATAACAAGTTCATAGTCTGTTAACAGTTTTAACCATTTTCTCTGTCGCAGATTCAAATCTTTCTGAGTCATCAGGTATTTCAAGCTTTTATGATTTGAATATACATGACATTTCTCATTGAACAGATAGTGACACCATATCTTCAAAGCAAATACAATACCAGCTAACTCAAGGTAGTGCGTCAGATAATTCCTTTCATGTGGCTTTAATTGTCTCGAGGCATAGGCTATCACTTTGCCTTCCTGCAAACCATTCAAAGATGCATCGCTAAAGATTACAAATTCTTTACCCGATTCTGGCTAAACTAACACCGGAGCTTCAGTCAACAAAGCTTTCAACTGATCAAAACTTTTCTTGCACTTTTCTGACCACTTGAACTTAACATCTTTCGAAAGCAATCTCGTCATCGGGGTTGCAATCATTGAGAAACCTTTTACGAATCGTCTGTAATAACCAACAAGTCCCAGAAAAATTCAGACTTTGGATACATTTCTCGGAGGCTTCCAATTAGTATAGCCGAAATCTGGCTCAAATAAACCCGAATACCCGATGCTGATGCAGCATGTCCCAGAAAACTGACTTCTCGTAACCAGAACTCATATTTACTGAACTTCGTATATAACTGATTATCATGCAAAGTATATAGTACTAATCTTAGATGTTTGACATGCTCAGGTTCATCACGAGAATAAATCAGGATATCATCTATGAACACAACCTGTGACAGCCCAAAATGTGACCCTAGTCGGAAAGTGGTTTTGGGACCACAAAACCGAGTCATAAAAATCATTAACCGCCATATTTGAAGCTTATTATATGTATATATGCATGTGTGAAAATTTCATGTTTGAATTTTGTTAATTGTAAGTGAATTTTATTAAATAGGACTTGTGTGAGAAAATTTAGAAATGTGATAGGCAAATGTTAAAGTGGCCTATTGATGCATGTTAAAAATGCTTGTACTTGCATGTCAAATTGGCCAAATTCTAGATGGTGGCCGGCCATGTTATGGACTAAAGCATATTATAATTATTTTGTGTCAACATTTTATGCTAATAATTTTATGTTACAAAATGAAATAAGGAATAAGGCTAATAAAATACTAGTTAATGGGAGGAGAAACCAAAGTTTCTCCATCCTTGCTCCTCATTGCCGTACCTAGAAGAGAAAAGCTTTGAAAAATTCAGCTATGGTGGTTAGCTAAATCAAGGTAAGTTCAAGGATGATTCTTGGATTTTTAGCATTTTTTAGTTAGTCATTAAGTTCTTTGCTTAACCCATGACCAAAATTTGAAATGGTGTGGTGTCTTGAGCATTCGGTTTTAGTTATTAAAGGATGAGATTGGGTTATAGTCTTTATGTTTTATGAAGAATTGTTGAAGAGAAAATGTTCAAGAAATGGTTGTTGTTCATGTTATTTGGATGAAAAAGAAAATGGTAGTTAGGTGAAGTAGAGTCTAACAAATGAGCACATATGTGCATTAGTTGCTAAATGGAGAAAAATCGGCTAACAAGTTGTGTACTAAGGCCGAATATGATTTTGGATACTATTGGGCAATGTATGTGTTTTGAATTGATGGAATGGAGAGGATGCTTTAATTGTGTTATGAACAATTATATGTTAAATTAAGGTTTGCTAAGCTAGCTACTAAGGTGAAATGCAAATGTTAGCATTTGATTTGGTAATAATCTGCTTGGGGACAGCAGCAGTAAGGTGATTTTGGAAAATCGCCATAATTTGTAGGAGTTGAATTAGAAGCTGAGTAAATTATGTCATTAAAGCTTGAAGAGTCTAGTTTCTTACAAAAGAAACTATAAAAACAAAAGAGTTACCGATCTTGAGATATTTGAAGTATTGTGGGGCTGAGTCAAAACGACTACTAGATTCCCTGTTCTGTTTTTATAAAATCAGTATAAATTGTACAAAAACGGCCCTAAGATAAAATTTATGTGCTTAGACTCCTTAATGAGTCTAGTTTCAAATGAAATAAACAAGAACATATTTTGAATTCTGTACAATGAGAAATTTGATTCGTAGTGAAGGATAGTCAGTTTAGTCAAACAGTGAAACAAGGTGAACTTTAAGAAAAATCTGGTATTGTTGGGCTAAACTAAAAATTTTGAAAATTTTATGAATAATAGATAAATGAGTCTTCTGTCAAGAAAAATTTACGGCAATTGATTTGGAGTTTCGTAGCTCCAGTTATAAAAACTTTAGTGACTGTTGCTCAGGAAGTCAGCTTATAGGGAAATTGTAATTATATTGTAAACATTAATGAAAATTTGCTAATGAATTATTTATTGATTTTTATAAAGCTTACTGTAATCTATGTGTGTGAAAGTCGAATCTATATATATTATATTCTGAAAGTAATACTTGAATAGTCGATTAATGACTATTTTAAAATTTGTTGAACTTAAGCTCAAGAGCAAAGGGGAACTAAATCTGATAAAGGGAAGGAAAAAGTAATTGAATAGCCATTGAAGTCGTTCGACAACATCCGAGGTAAGTCTTCGAGTAATGACCCTACTTGAATTATATTGAAATGATTAGTCATACTATGACGGATAGCCGAATGTGCATAGAGACTATGTTATAAAGCCAATTGAAATCATGCTCTTTGTGTGTGGCTATTGAGCCGAAATTGGAAAGGTTTAATAAATGTTTTGTGTTTGAGCCTTAGTAACGAAAATGAAATATGGATGTGTCATGATTGTTGATATATGTGTGCATGAGCATTTGAATGATATCCGGGCTAAGTCCCGAAGGCATTTGTGCTAGTGATTTTATCCGGGTTAAGACCCGAAGGCATTTATGCTAGTGATTTTATCCGGGTTAAGACCCGAAGGCATTTGTGCTAGTGATTTTATCCGGGCTAAGACCCGAAGGCATTTGTGCGAGTTGATATATCCGGGCTAAGACCCGAAGGCATTTGTGCGAGTTGCTATACCCGGGTTAAGACCCGAAGGCAATTGTGCTTGTGGTTATATCCTGCTAAATTCCGAAGAAACTTGGGTTCGAAGGTGATCGTATTGTGCTGTAATAAATTCAATTAATACGCTCGAAAAACCCAAACGATAAGGTATGTTTGCGTGTGCATCGGAAAAGTCGATTCGTTTTAAATAGTATTCGTTCAATCGACTAACGAACTTTCGGCTTTTAGATAGGTTAATACCTTGTGTGTATATGTTGATGAAATGTGAAGTAAGTATGTTTATGAGAATGTGTATTAATAAAGTGATTCATTTAGCTATGTGAATGAAATACTTTAGTCAAAGCCGATTTCATTACTTGAAACTTACTAAGCTTTAAAATGCTTACCCCGTTGCTTTGGCTCTCTGTTTTATAGATTTGTTCGTTAGATATCGGATTCGGGATCATCGAAGTCGAAGTCATCCACACTATCAAAGCCCTTTTGGTACTCTTTTAGTTGAACTCTGGATATGGCATGTATAGGACTACCCTTTTTGTTGTGGGTCATGGACCCTTTGGATTTGTATAATTTTGGATAGCCATGCGAAAATGGCTTATATATGTTTGAGCATAATGTTATAATCATTTGGTATGGATATGATTATTGAGAGGTGTGGATATGCTTAACAAGGATTGGCCATGGGAATGGTTAATCACTATCATAATTTGTGCTATTTATGCTAAAAGGGCTAGTTGAATAATGGAAACTATGAAATAGGTAAAGTCTACCTTAAAGGCAGATGCTGACAGCAGCAGTGATGTAGATTTAGAAAATCACTAAAAATAGTAAGAATGGAATTAAATAGTGAATAAATTATGTAAACGAACCTTGATGAATCTATTTTCATAGGAAAGTAACGAAACGATCATATGGACAGTATGTTAAGAGATATTCAGGTTCTCGTGAGACAGGGCCAGAACGGTTTCTGGATTCCCTGTTCCGAATTTGGAAATTCATTATAAATTAACCAGAGATAATTAGGAGTCATTACATATATGTATAGATTCCTCTCTGAGTCTAGTTTCTATAGAAACAAACGGAATCAGTATTGAAGCTCTGTGCAGGGAGATATCCAAGTCGTAATGCGTAAAGGTCAGTGTAGTCGATCCCTATAACATGGGAGACTTTGACTAATAAACTGTACTAATTGGCCCAACCATAAATTCTAGAAAAAAATATGTAGATGGGAATATGAGTCTAGTTTCAGGGAAAATTTACGAAACTGATTTTTGAGTTGTGAAACTCAAGATATGATTTTTAAGGTGACAGTGACGCAGTTAGCCAACTGCCTGGAAATTTTTAAAATGGATTGTGCAAAGAAGTGATATAAGTCTACAAACCCCTCGTGTTCGACTCCGACGACGGACTCGGGTACGGGGTGTTACAATTTTATTGGTATCAGAGCTACGGTTTAGTCGATTCTAGGACTACCGTAATGCGTTGGGTCTAGCTATACATGCCATTTTATGTGATTATTTGATAGTGTGGTGATTTCTGACATCTGCAAATGTGTTTATTTATAGTAATGGATCCCGATCCCGATCTCGACCGAGCGGTAGCTGATGATCTTGAGAGTGTAGCGCCTGCTCCCGCACAAGGGACAGCGCCGGTGGACTCTCAACCTAATGCTAGTAACCCGAATGATGAAGCCAGACAAGCTTTCTATAGCGTGATGAATGATTGGTTCAACCAATACATTCGAACTAATACGGCTGTTCCACAACCTCCATTCCCGACAAATACCACCCCCGCACCTACAATACCTCCGGTAACTAACCAAATAAGGTCAAATAAGCCCCCAGTTGACAGAATCCGAAAACATGGGGCTACTGAATTTAAAGCTACGGATAGCGACGATGCCGAGCAAGCTAAATTTTGGTTGGACAACACTATCCGGGTACTCGATGAGCTATCTTGTACACCCGATGAATGCCTAAAGTGTACTATCTCCTTGCTACGCGATTCTGCCTACTATTGGTGGAGTACTCTGACTTCTGTTGTGCCCCGAGAGCAAGTAACTTGGGAGTTTTTCCAAACTGAGTTTCGAAAAAAGTATATCAGTCAAAGATTTGTTGATAAAAAACGGAAGGAATTTCTTGAGCTTAAGCAAGGTTCTATGTCAGTTACTGATTACGAGCGAAAATTTGTTAGACTTAGTAGATACGCTCGGGAATGTGTTTCGTCCGAGGCTATCATGTGTAAACGCTTCGAGGATGGGCTGAATGAAGATATAAAAATGTTCGTTGGCATTCTTGAAATACGAGAGTTCGTAGTACTTGTCGAGCGAGCTTGTAAAGCCGAAGAGCTTAGAAAAGAAAACAAAAAGTTGATGTGGGAACTGGAGAGTTTCGTAAAAGATCCTCGGGAAAGTCTCTTCAACAGGCATCGAAGAAATTTCGAGATGATGTGGGCCGGTCTAGAGGCACTTCGGGCCTTTTTAGATGAGATCGTGATCGACCCCCTGTGGGTACACGAGGCACTTCGGTCGCCAGTGTTGGGAATGAACGTCGAGACAGAACGGAATGTCGACATTGCGGTAAATGGCATTCGGGGAGTTATAGATTCCCTGACCGCTCCTGTTACAAGTGCGGATCAGTTGACCACTTCATTAAAGATTGCCCGAGGCTGTCTGAACAGAATGTAAATCAGAGTGGGAAACCGGGTGCTACCACTGCTCGAGGTAGACCATCTAGAAATACGGGCAATGCTAGTGGTGGTCAGAGAGGATCTAGAGATGCTACGACTAGATCCGAGGCTCGTGCGCCTGCTAGAGCTTATGCTATACGTGCCCGCGAGGATGCTTCTTCGCCTGATGTTATTACCGGTACTTTTACTCTCTTTGATACTAATGTAATTGCTTTGATTGACCCCAGTTCTACTCATTCTTACATATGTGAAACCTTAGCATCCAGTAAGACTTTACCTATTGAGTCTACTGAGTTCGTAATTCGGGTGTCAAATCCCTTGGGTCGTTACGTGCTTGTCGACAAAGTGTGTAAGAAATGTCCCCTAGTAATTCGAGGTTCCTGTTTTCCGGCGGACTTGATGCTTTTGCCGTTTGATGAATTTGATGTTATTCTCGGGTTGGATTGGTTGACCGTGCATGATGCGGTTGTGAATTGCAAAAGCAAGACTATTGATTTGAGGTGCGCAAATAAAGAAGTAATCTGAGTTGAGTCTACGGACTTGGATGGGTTGCCAGCTGTAATATCCTCAATGTTGGCCCAGAAATATGTAAGAAAAGGGTGCGAAGCATACCTTGCGTATGTACTTGATGACAAAGAATTAGAAAAGAAACCCGAATCTGTGCCGGTGGTTTGTGAATACCCGGATGTTTTTCCTGAAGAATTACCGGGTTTACCACCTGTTCGGGAGATAGAGTTTGGTATTGAGCTTGTACCTGGGACTACGCCGATTTCGATAGCTCCGTATCGTATGGCACCAACCGAGTTAAAAGAGTTGAAAGCTCAGTTGCAAGAATTGACGGATAGAGGTTTCGCTCGACCAAGCTTCTCACCTTGGGGTGCACCAGTATTGTTCGTGAAAAAGAAGGACGGAACCATGAGGTTGTGCATTGACTATCGTCAGCTGAATAAAGTGACAATAAAGAACTAATATCTGTTACCGCGTATCGATGATTTGTTTGACCAACTGAAGGGAGCCTCAGTGTTCTCAAAAATAGATTTGAGATCGGGCTATTATCAGTTGCGAATTCGAGATTCGAACATACCCAAAACTGCCTTCAGAACGAGATATGGTCACTACGAGTTCTTAGTGATGCCGTTTGGGCTCACTAATGCCCCTGCGGTATTTATGGATTTGATGAATCGGATCTTCAGACCATATTTGGATCGGTTCGTAGTTGTGTTCATTGATGACATCTTGGTCTATTCAAGAGATGAGACCGAACATGCTGAGCACCTGAGACTAGTGTTGCAAATTTTGCGGGATAAGCAGTTATATGCTAAGTTCAGTAAGTGTGAGTTCTGGTTAAGAGAGGTTAGCTTCTTGGGTCATGTGGTATCCGCATCGGGTATTCGAGTTGACCCGAACAAAATTTCAGCCATACTTAACTGGAAGCCTCCAAGAAATATTACCGAAGTTCGGAGCTTCCTGGGGCTTGCCGGTTATTACCGATGATTTGTCAAAGGTTTCTCGATGATAGCCACACCAATGACGAAGCTACTTCAAAAGGATGTTAAGTTCGAATGGATGGAGAAATGTCAGAAAAGTTTTGATCAACTAAAAACTTATTTGACTGAAGCTCCAATTTTAGTGCAACCCGAATCAGGCAAAGAGTTTGTCATTTATAGTGACGCATCCCTACTTGGGTTGGGTTGCGTATTGATGCAAGAAGGTCGAGTGGTGGCCTATGCGTCGAGACAATTAAAGCCACATGAGAAAAATTATCCGACCCATGATCTCGAACTAGCTGCCATCGTATTCGCTTTAAAAATATGGCGACATTACTTATTTGGTGAAAAGTGCCATGTATTTTCGGATCACAAAAGTCTCAAATATTTGATGACTCAAAGAGACTTAAATCTGCGACAAAGACGTTGGCTTGAGTTGTTGAAAGATTACGAGCTTGTCATTGATTACCACCCGGGAAAGGCTAATGTGGTTGCGGACGCCTTAAGCCGGAAATCACTGTTTGCTTTACGAGCGATGAATGTGCACTTGTCTGTTCTACCCGACAATGTGTTAGTAGCTGAATTAAAGGCCAAACCATTATTGATTCGTCAAATTCGTGAAGCTCAGAAAGTCGACGATGAATTGGTTGCAAAACGGGCTGAATGTGTTTCGAATATGGAATCCGAATTTCAAATTGATGATGACGATTGTTTGAGGTTCAGAAGTCGGTTGTGTGTTCCAAGAAATTCAGAACTCATTTCGATGATTCTGAACGAAGCCCATTCTAGCCGAATGTCAATTCACCCGGGGAGTACGAAAATGTACAACGATTTGAAACGTCGATTTTGGTGGCATGGTATGAAACGAGACATCTCCGACTTTGTTTCAAGATGTTTAATATGTCAACAAGTGAAAGCGGAACATCAAGTGCCTTCAGGATTACTTCAGCCGATCATGATACCCGAGTGGAAATGGGATCGAGTCACAATGGACTTTGTGTCCGGACTGCCATTGTCGGCAAGTAAGAAGGATGCGATTTGGGTTGTTGTTGATAGACTGACTAAGTCGGCTCACTTTATCCCCGTGCGTACGGATTTTTCATTGGATAAACTAGCCGAATTGTATGTTTCTCAAATTGTGAGATTACACGGGGTACCTATTTCTATCGTGTCGGATAGAGATCCGAGATTCACCTCACGATTTTGGAAGAAATTGCAAGAAGCTTTGGGTACCAAGCTGCATTTTAGCACTGCTTTTCACCCCCAAACCGATGGTCAATCCGAGCGGATAATTCAGATACTTGAGGATATGTTGAGATGTTGCATCCTCGAGTTTAGTGGTTCATGGGAACGGTATTTACCTTTGATTGAATTCGCTTACAACAATAGTTTTCAATCAAGTATTAAGATGGCACCTTACGAGGCTTTGTACGGTCGTAAATGCCGTACACCATTGTTTGGACCGAGCTCGGTGAAAGTAAAATTTTCGGAGTTGATTTGATTAAAGATGCCGAACAGAAAGTAAAAATAATTCGTGAAAGTCTGAAGACAGCCACAGATCGTCAGAAATCGTATGCGGATTTGAAACGAAAAGACATTGAATATCAGGTGGGAGATAAAGTGTTTCTTAAAGTTTCGCCTTGGAAAAAGGTACTCAGATTTGGCCGTAAGGGCAAGTTGAGTCCGAGATTCATTGGGCCGTACGAAATCTCCGAACGAGTTGGTCCGGTTGCGTATAGATTGATTTTGCCCCCTGAACTTGAAAAGATTCACGAAGTCTTTCATGTTTCGATGCTTCGACGTTATAGATCCGATCCGTCACATGTGATTAATCCCTCAGAAGTTGAAATTCAATCTGACTTGAGTTATGAAGAAGAACCGATTCGTATCCTAGCTCGTGAAGTGAAGGAGTTGCGAAACAAAAGGGTTCCGTTAGTAAAGGTGTTATGGCTCAAACACGGGATCGAGGAAGCTACTTGGGAAACCGAGAGCTCGATGAAAGAACGATTCCCAAACCTATTTACCGGTAAGATTTTCGGGGACGAAAATTTCTTAAGTGGGGGAGAGTTGTGACAGCCCAAAATGTGACCCTAGTCAGAAAGTGGTTTTGGGACCACAAAACCGAGTCATAAAAATCATTAACCGCCATATTTGAAGCTTATTATATGTATATATGCATGTGTGAAAATTTCATGTTTGAATTTTGTTAATTGTAAGTGAATTTTATTAAATAGGACTTGTGTGAGAAAATTTAGAAATGTGATAGGCAAATGTTAAAGTGGCCTATTGATGCATGTTAAAAATGCTTGTACTTGCATGTCAAATTGGCCAAATTCTAGATGGTGGCCGGCCATGTTATGGACTAAAGCATATTATAATTATTTTGTGTCAACATTTTATGCTAATAATTTTATGTTACAAAATGAAATAAGGAATAAGGCTAATAAAATACTAGTTAATGGGAGGAGAAACCAAAGTTTCTCCATCCTTGCTCCTCATTGCCGTACCTAGAAGAGAAAAGCTTTGAAAATTCAGCTATGGTGGTTAGCTAAATCAAGGTAAGTTCAAGGATGATTCTTGGATTTTAGCATTTTTTTTAGTTAGTCATTAAGTTCTTTGCTTAACCCATGACCAAAATTTGAAATGGTGTGGTGTCTTGAGCATTCGGTTTTAGTTATTAAAGGATGAGATTGGGTTCTAGTCTTTATGTTTTATGAAGAATTGTTGAAGAGAAAATGTTCAAGAAATGGTTGTTGTTCATGTTATTTGGATGAAAAGAAAATGGTAGTTAGGTGAAGTAGAGTCTAACAAATGAGCACATATGTGCATTAGTTGCTAAATGGAGAAAAATCGGCTAACAAGTTGTGTACTAAGGCCGAATATGATTTTGGATACTATTGGGCAATGTATGTGTTTTGAATTGATGGAATGGAGAGGATGCTTTAATTGTGTTATGAACAATTATATGTTAAATTAAGGTTTGCTAAGCTAGCTACTAAGGTGAAATGCAAATGTTAGCATTTGATTTGGTAATAATCTGCTTGGGGACAGCAGCAGTAAGGTGATTTTGGAAATCGCCATAATTTGTAGGAGTTGAATTAGAAGCTGAGTAAATTATGTCATTAAAGCTTGAAGAGTCTAGTTTCTTACAAAAGAAACTATAAAAACAAAAGAGTTACCGATCTTGAGATATTTGAAGTATTGTGGGGCTGAGTCAAAATGACTACTAGATTCCCTGTTCTGTTTTTATAAAATCAGTATAAATTGTACAAAAATGGCCCTAAGATAAATTTATGTGCTTAGACTCCTTAATGAGTCTAGTTTCAAATGAAATAAACAAGAACATATTTTGAATTCTGTACAATGAGAAATTTGATTCGTAGTGAAGGATAGTCAGTTTAGTCAAACAGTGAAACAAGGTGAACTTTAAGAAAAATCTGGTATTGTTGAGCTAAACTAAAAATTTTGAAAATTTTATGGATAATAGATAAATGAGTCTTATATCAAGAAAATTTACGGCAATTGATTTGGAGTTTCGTAGCTCCAGTTATAAAAACTTTAGTGACTGTTGCTCAGGAAGTCAGCTTATAGGGAAATTGTAATTATATTGTAAACATTAATGAAAATTTGCTAATAAATTATTTATTGATTTTTATAAAGCTTATTGTAATCTATGTGTGTGAAAGTCGAATCTATATATATTATATTCTGAAAGTAATACTTGAATAGTCGATTAATGACTATTTTAAAATTTGTTGAACTTAAGCTCAAGAGCAAAGGGGAACTAAATCCGATAAAGGGAAGGAAAAGTAATTGAATAGCCATTGAAGTCGTTCGACAACATCCGAGGTAAGTCTTCGAGTAATGAACCTACTTGAATTATATTGAAATGATTAGTCATACTATGACGGATAGCCGAATGTGCATAGAGACTATGTTATAAAGCCAATTGAAATCATGCTCTTTGTGTGGCTATTGGCCGAATTGAAGTTTAATAATGTTCTGTGTTTGAGCCTAGTAACGAAATGAATATGATGTGTATGATTGTTGATATATGTGGCATGAGCATTGAATGATATCGGCTAAGTCCGAAGGCATTGTGCTAGTATTATCGGGTAAACCCGAAGGCATTTATGCTAGTGATTTTATCCGGGTTAGACCCGAAGGCATTTGTGTAGTGATTTTATCCGGGCTAAGACCGAAGGCATTTGTGCGAGTTGATATATCCGGGCTAAGACCCGAAGGCATTTGTGCGAGTTGCTATACCCGGGTTAAGACCCGAAGGCAATTGTGCTTGTGGTTATATCCGGCTAAATTCCGAAGAAACTTGGGTTCGAAGGTGAGCGTGTTGTGCTGTAATAAATTCAATTAATACGCTCGAAAAAACCCAAACGATAAGGTATGTTTGCGTGTGCATCGGAAAAGTCGATTCGTTTTAAATAGTATTCGTTCAATCGACTAACGAACTTTCGGCTTTTAGATAGGTTAATACCTTGTGTGTATATGTTGATGAAATGTGAGTAAGTATGTTTATGAGAATGTGTATTAATAAAGTGATTCATTTAGCTATGTGAATGTAATACTTTAGTCAAAGCCGATTTCATTACTTGAAACTTACTAAGCTTTAAAATGCTTACCCCGTTGCTTTGGCTCTCTGTTTTATAGATTTGTTCGTTAGATATCGGATTCGGGATCATCGAAGTCGAAGTCATCCACACTATCAAAGCCCTTTTGGTACTCTTTTAGTTGAACTCTGGATATGGCATGTATAGGACTACCCTTTTTGTTGTGGGTCATGGACCCTTTGGATTTGTATAATTTTGGATAGCCATGCGAAAATGGCTTATATATGTTTGAGCATAATATTATAATCATTTGGTATGGATATGGTTATTGAGAGGTGTGGATATGCTTAACAAGGATTGGCCATGGGAATGGTTAATCACTATCATAATTTGTGCTATTTATGCTAAAAGGGCTAGTTGAATATGGAAACTATGAAATAGGTAAAGTCTACCTTAAAGGCAGATGCTGACAGCAGCAGTGATGTAGATTTAGAAAATCACTAAAAATAGTAGGAATGGAATTAAATAGGAATAAATTATGTAAACAACTTGATGAATCTATTTTCATAGGAAAGTAACGAAACGATCATATGGACAGTATGTTAAGAGATATTCAGGTTCTCGTGAGACAGGGCCAGAACGGTTTCTGGATTCCCTATTCCGACTTTGGAAATTCATTATAAATTAACCAGAGATATTAGGAGTATCCATATATTATAGATTTCTATCTATAAAACAAAATCAAATTGTAGAATATCATGTAAAAAGGTCAGTGAGTCATCCCTTAAAGGAGACTATAAAGACTAATTGGCCACCAAATTCTAGAAAAATGTAATGGAATATGTCTAGTTAGGGAAAATTAGAACTGATTTGAGTTGAATCAAATGATTTAAGGAAGTACGCATAGCACTGGAAATTTAAGATT